>NC_069004.1:28783455-28784369 GCF_001194135.2 Octopus bimaculoides
ACGATGAATATATGTGGAATTCCAGCAGCTCTTACTTCTTTGGAGTAGAGTACACATATATTTTGAAACATGTGTAGGGATTAAAGGAACTTTTATTTATATGCGTTTTGCTCCATTTATTGTTATCATTCATGTGTATATATATATATATATATATATATATATATATATACTCCGTTTTGGGATTTCGTTTACAAGATTCTTTATGTGTTAAAGCATATTCTGTTGTGTCTCGGGAGAGTCACTCTCTTTTAGTGCCTTATTATTTAACCACTGGGCCATTGCACTTTCACATGTATATGTATTACTTAACGTTTAATTACTTAATCTATTATTTATTACTTATGTTTTTATATTACTTAATGTAATTTTACGATGTTAGTTCTCTGTAAATGCTTTATATTGAACGGACATATCCTTTTAATTTATTTAAATTTATTATTTTTTTGCCATTAATTAATTAATTTGCTCTGTGTATACAGGTCTTTTTCATTCTATTGAAGCTAATTTTTGATTTAAGGTTTTCTTCAATTTTTATAATAATGTGATTTTAAATAATTTCAAATAGCCAGTTATTAAAAAAACCGTTAGTTGAAAGGACCAATGAAACAAAACCATTTTCAAATGTGTATCTATCATAGTAATTGTATACCGATGCATATAACCATATTTTGTTCCATCCTAAACCAAAACTGTCCGACGAACGGGCAAGTGGTGTTTTTGCAGCTTTTTAAAATAAAGTGTATATACTCTACCACCGGTATTCGAGTACTTTTTTTTTTGCTTACTTTGGTACCTTGGGTAAGTGTCTTCTACTATGCACTCGGGCCGACCAACACCTTGTGAATGAATTTGGTTGACGGAAACTGAAAGAAGCCTGTCGTATATACTTATATATATATATATATATATAT
>NC_069004.1:28784772-28786342 GCF_001194135.2 Octopus bimaculoides
ATATATACATGTATTATTTAAAAGAGTTCCAACTGTCTGTTTTTTATGTTTTATTTATATTCTTATAAAATTAATGTGGGATATAGAATATGGAATATATAATATAAATAGTAAAAATGAAATGAAGTATTGAATCTCTTATTGAATATATGAAATATTGAGTATTAAATATAAAGTATTAAATATATAAGGACTAATATACTTTCCTGCCTCATGGCAGTCATCAAGGTCTCGTCTGACAAATGTATATATGTGTGTGTGCATATATACATATATATATGTATACACACCCATATATATATATATATACATATAAATATGGGTATGGGTGAGAAAGAGAGAGGGGGTGTATATACACTCTATACACTCACATTATTTCTGTCTTTTAACCACAAGCAGCAGGCTGACTTATATTTGAGAAAATCGAATGCTTCACCGGGTCAGTCCTCTGTGTATACATACATACATACATACACACATACACACACATACATACATATATACATACATACATACATACATATATACATGCATACATGCATACGCACAATCATGCATGCGTTTGTGTATTGTAACCCACAGAACCAGGTCGACCTAGAGTTGAGAAAGTTGTGATTGTGTGCAGTCAACTGGAAAAATTATCGTGTACAAGCTTTAACCTGTTACACTAATGGTTCCCACTACATGTATACCTGGACAGCTGCTGTTCTCACCGAATTACCAAACCGAAAATCGCCTTTGATTGCGCCAGCGTCAAAGACATGTGTAGCCATAGAAATGGCCTGTTTGTATTCTGGCAATTTTGTTGGTGGGCCTATATTTTTCTATGTATGTATGTATGTACGTATGTCGTCGTGTGTGCGTGTCCGTGTCCGTGTGTGTGTGTGTGTGCGTGTGGTCATATATATTGTATGCATGTATTGAATGTAGGCCTGTATTTATTCTAGATATTCATGCGTTGTACATTTGCGCGCGCACACAGGCACACACAGACAGACACACATACGCACACACTTAGATATACATATACATATACACACACACACACACACATATATATATATATATATATATATATATATATATACATGTATATATATGTATATACATGTATATATATGCATATATATAGGCATATGTATACATATATATATGTGTATATATATATACATATACTTATTTCTGGTCCCTAAACTTAAGTACCATATTCACCTGAATCTAAATTTTTTACGGAACTTATCTACCAAATTTTTTCGCCATGAAAGGTTTGTATTTTTAAACCGAATGTAGTTTTCTGGTGTTATATTTAATATTTATTTTTCCTGAAGATGTGTAAAGAAATTTTGATTTATTAAGTCTTAATGAATTCTTTATACTGAAATATATATTGAAGAAGATAAATATGTTCATTTAAATATATACGTTTTTGCGTCGTAACTCCTATATTATCATATATATATGTATGTATATATATATATATATAATGGTTTGGAATAAATAGAATGTCAACCGGATGGTGTATGTCGTTTTGTATCCTCTCCATTTTCTTATTTGCCATATAAATATATAT
>NC_069004.1:28789228-28792733 GCF_001194135.2 Octopus bimaculoides
ATATATATATATATATATATATATATATATATGTGTGTGTGTGTGTGTGTGTGTGTGTGTGTGTGTGCGTGTGTGTGTGTGTGTGTGTATCTATCGATGTGTGTATGTGTCTGTTTGTCGCTCACACTCCTGGGGTCCATTTGTTCGACTAACACCCATCAAGGCGGTGCCCCAGCATGGCCGCCATCAAATGACTGAAGCAAGTAAAAGAATAAAAGAATATATATATATCCATATATGGTTATGCATATCCATATATGGTTATGCATATACATACATATGGGTGTGTATATGTATATGCATATGTGTGTGTGTGTGTGGTGTGTGTGTATGCATTTATGTATATGCATACGTATATTATCTAAACTGCTGTCTTTGGTTCTCTTCATATGTTCAATTGAATATGCCCCGCTCTCCGTTTCTACTCTCTCTATCTCTCCTCTCCTTCTCCCTCTCTCTCTCTCTGGCTCTGTTTCTCTTTCATCCACTTGGCTAAGTCGTGACCACAATGCACTGCGGCTTGCTTTGTCTCCTCTGCCTTCGTCATCATCACTACCACAATACCTATTGTCCTACGCGTCGGGTATTCAAATCACTAACCTATTTTAATAAGACACTTAATAATGATTTCAAATTTTGGCACAAAGCCAGCAATTTCAGAGAAGGACAAATCGATTAAAGCGATCCCACAGCTTAACTGTTGCTTATTTTATCGACCCCACAAAAGAATGAGAGGCAAATTTGGCCTCAGCGGAATTCGAACGTAGACGGAAGAAACACTGCTAAGTGCTTTACTCCGTCAGCTCACCGCCTTAAGGCACCGAATAATATTGGTTCAAGTTATGGCACAAGGCCAGAAATTTTGAGGGAGGGAGTGAGTCGATTACATCAACCCCAGTACATGACTGGTACTTATTTAATCGACCCCGAAAAGAATGAGAGTCAAAGTCAAACGCGGCAGAATTTGAGCTCAAACGGAAGAAATGCTGCTAAGCATTTTGTCCGGCATGCTAACAGTTATTCCAACTCGTTGGTTATTACTCAAAGGCATAAAAGGTAACGTTGACTTCGGTGAAAATCTTCTCTTGACCAAAGTAAAATTGTTTAAGTATGGCAGCTGTTTATGGCAATTCGATGTAACTAATTATTTTTGATAAATAGTGAAGGTCAAAATATATGGGTTTAACACATAATAATGTCGAGTATGAAAATCAAACACTGCTGGAGAATCTGTGTGTATATATGTATATATCTATGTGTCTATCTTTTATTTGTTTCATTCTTTAGACTACGGCTGTGTTCGGACAACGCCTTGAAGAATTTTTAGTCGAATGAATTGTCCGCAGTACTCATCCTATCGATCTCTTTTGACGAACGGCTACGCTACGGGAACTTAAACCCACCAACGCTGGTTGTCCAGCGGTAGTGGGGGACAAACACATACACACAGACACACACACATAAACAAGCACAGACGCACGCACACACACACACACACACACACACACACACACACACACACACACACACACACACACACACACACAATGGGCTTCTTTCATTTTCCGTCTGCCACATCAGCTCAGAAAACTTTGGTCGGCCCGTGGTTATAGTAGAAGGCACTCGCTCAAGGTACCATGCTGTGGGATGGAACTCGGAACCATATGGTTGGGAAGGAAACTTCTCACCACACAGCTACGCCTGTGCCTATGTACGTCATTCAATATATCCACCTTTGTGTTTATTCTTCAAATACTCGGTCATTTACGCAAATGACCGAGGCCATAAAATGTGTTCTACTAATTTTATTTCTTTTATTCAATTATTTGATTTAGATAATATAATTAGATAATATAATTAAACAGTTGATATGTCTAAATGTCACGTTTGAAGATAAGCTAGAACAACTGCTGCGCTGATGACGTCTATTGAAGCAAAAATACGAGTTTATAGCTGTCCTGTTGTTTTCAGACAAACAGGGTGTCTTTTCTTTAAATTTGTGGCTTTCAACTGGGGTTCTCATGAACTTTGGGGGTCCAAGTTTTAGTTGTTAAAAATTGTGAGCAATAAACTGGCTATTCTTTTACAATACACAAAATATTTGAACAATTCTTTTTATAAGGTTCCTAATAATATTTAATTATAAGGCGGTCAGCCGGATGAATCGTAACAGCTCCGGTAAAAATACTTAACAGCATTTCTTCTGACTTTTACCTTCCGAGTTCAAATGCTGCCGATATCAATACTCTGCCTTTTATCCTTTAGGAGTCGATAAAATAAGTATGAGTCAAACAACTGGGTTCATGTAATCGACTTATCCACCGCACTCCTTGAAATTGTGGGTCTAGTGCTAAAATTTGGAATCAATAATCTTTGATTATAAAAATATAATGGGATCATTTAAACATTCAAATGGCGATGGGGTCCAGCAGAGAAAAATAAGTATCAATGAGGTCACAGGCAAGAAAATGGATGAGACCCACAGCTTTTGGAGAATTATTAATGCTCGAGATTAACTCCCCTTTCGCATGTGGAGTGTGTGCAAATTGCCCCGATATATTCCGTCTTTTCTCTCTTTTCTGTAAGGGGAATTTATTCCAATAAACCAAGAATTCGTCTTGTTTGGTACGTACATATCTTTATTCAGCTTTGCTGCTCAAAGACATGTCAAAGCGTCTAAGTTTATTTAACCCATCATATTCGTAGCCATCAACTTCCTGTCCAGCCACCCGATCCAGGATGTCGCTTTTTTTTTATGAATTTGAAGTTGCTGAAATTTCACTTTTATTCCTGATAATGCCATGTGACACGCGTTGATCAATAGCAGCCTAGTTTCTAGTAGACCTTTTTGGATTCCCTCCATTCGGCCGCCCGAGCATGATGAACAGTGTTCATCGTGAAATGAAGTGTTCATCGTGAAATGAAGTGTTCTGCTCAAAAGCAAAAATGAAAAAAAAAAAAAAGAAAAAACATCACCGAGCCGGGAATCGAAACCACAATCTTACGATTGTAACACCTTAAGTATTAGGCCACGCGCCTTGGCTAAATCGAATCGTATTTTTTATATAAATGCAGGGCGCATTGTGCAATGTGTGAGGAAAACGGCGGAACGGAAAACAGCAGATGACATAACAGATTCAGTCACGTAGATCGATATCAGAGGAGCAAAGAATTCAGGCGCATTGGTTATCAAGAAAAACAAAAGAAAAAGAAAGAAAAGAAGTTATTACTAGTCAATGTGCCAGAAATAGCAGCCAGATCTTCCTCAGATCACGTTTTATTAAAATTTTTAAAAAAAAGTAGACTTTGGGTTTATTTTGTGTGAAAACACACACACACACACACACACACACACACACACACACACAGACGCACACACGAACAGAATAATAGAAATGGGATGGTGGCAGCTGGATTGCTGTTGAAATTAGGTTTTCTGGTTCAAATCTATGTTAACTGGGAGCCAAGCAATAACAATATCAACAAGAACACACGTTATAACGAT
>NC_069004.1:28793140-28793720 GCF_001194135.2 Octopus bimaculoides
TATATATATATATTTATATGTATGTATGTATATACAGACTACACGTAAGACATAAAAAGAGCGAAGAAGAAAAGAAAAAGAAAAAAATAGGAGTTAAACAAACTCTGAACTATAACAAAAAAAAACAGAAAAAAACGCAATGCAGAAACCCGGAAGTGCAGCCATTATCTTCTTATGAAAGATCACAGCTCAGACAACTGTTTTACTTCACACAGTAACACAGCACTATGACGAACACACAAAGAACCCGCATACCAAAAAGCCAGAGTAAATTTGTATTGAAAAAACACTGAAGAAAAATCTGGTGTACTCAGTGAACTGTATCACGTGATCATAACAGTAAATAGAAAACCATACTGCATATATAATATATAATAAGAATGCTTAAAACACGAAGGGCTGAAATCAGTCGTAAGAAAAATAAAATAGAAATCACAACACGAAGGACAAAACAAAAACACTTCATGAAACACGACATTTAGAGCCAGATAACAATAGAGGTTTGTTGTTGTATAGAATATCTTTAACCCCAGATTACATCCCAATGAACCATGGGGGAGGTTTCATAATGTGTATAAAC
>NC_069004.1:28796493-28797478 GCF_001194135.2 Octopus bimaculoides
TATATATATATATATATATATATACACATACATATATATGTATATATACACACAGATACACACACACATATATACATATATACGACGAGCTTCTTTCAGTTTCCATCTACCAATTCCACTCACAAGGCTTTGGTCAGCCAGAGGCTATAGTAGAAGACACTTGCCCAAGATGCCACGTAGTGGGACTGAACCCGGAACCTTATCACACAGCCACGTGCATTCATACATACCTGCATTCATATGCATGCTTATAAATATTGATTTCAAATTCTTGGTAGAGCGACAACAATTTATGGGGAGAGGATAAGTTTAATACATTTACCTCACGCTTCATCTGGTACTTATTTTATCGACCCAGAATGTATGAAAAGCAACGTCGACCTTGGCGGAATGTGAACTCTGAGCGTAACGACAGACAAAATGCTGCAAAGCATTTCACCCGACGCGGTAATCTTTCTGCCAGTTCGCCGCCATATACATACCTCTAAACATTGGTATTATATACACACACACACTTATATATACAGCATAAAACATGCATTTGGTTTACACAGAAGGAGATGTATATATTTGTGTTTTGGGTTGTACGTTTTGAATTTTTAATGTTTTCACCATATTCCTGAAAATAGTGGGAATAATTTCATATTCAGTGAATCATTTATTATTCACTTAGTTAAGAAATATCATTCTGTCTGTAATGTGTATGCCGAAAATCAGGATGTATATATATATATACACACACACACACAAACACATGCACAAATATTCATATATAGTAATAAACATACATTCTGAGATACATTAGTATATATTAACGTGCATGCAGGTATATAAAGAGACAATTGAAAAACGCACGCGCGTAGAAATGCATGCATCTAATGTATCTATGTTAATAGGTAGATAGACAAATTGTTTGATTGATTGATGCGGAAATTGAAAGAGATATAAATATAATAAATAGAAAAAGAATATATATATATATATA
>NC_069004.1:28798661-28799552 GCF_001194135.2 Octopus bimaculoides
ATATATATATATATATGTATATATATATATATATATATACATAGATATATATATAAAATAGCCAAACCGATATAGGAGTTCTTATAACAGATAATATAACTCACCCTGTTGCGTATATAGGTATATTAATAGCCAGGTAGTTAAGATACATAGACGACAAATAGAGAGGACGACAGATAGACAGACAGAAGGTCAGACAGACATACAAACAGACAGACGGATCGATACATATGATAGATAAATGGATGGATAGATAGACTGATAGATAAACAAATGGATATGCGCAAACAGATATAGATATATATATAGATAAACAGATAGACAGACAGACAGACTGATAGATAGACAGTTAAAGATGCACAACTACCTACAGGCATTTGACACATAAATCTATGCATGCTATATATATATATATATATATATATGCACATACATATCTTACATGCATACATTGAATATTAAAAATATATTACCGTTTGTAAAGGTATTCTCATTAGAAAATCAGGTGGATGTCTCCGTGGATAGCTTTTTTTAAAACTGAATGGAGTATGTAAGACCACTTGACTTTTACATATTTCCGGTTTGTTTACTGGAGAAGAAAAAAAGACATATATATATATTCATACAAACTTATATATACAAGCGAAAATACATAAGAAGATATTCTTACATATATATAATACGTTCACACCTATATGTATGTAGATAGTTATATGTGCATATATATATATGTATATGTAGGTTTTGTAAATCTATTTGCATAGGTAGAAATACTTAGTATGTGAATTAAATCTATCTATCTATCTATCTATCTATCTATCTATCTATCTATCTATCTATCTATCTATCTATCTATCTAGCTGTATATATATATATATATATATATATATA
>NC_069004.1:28802017-28803046 GCF_001194135.2 Octopus bimaculoides
ATATATATCAGTGTGCCCGTGAACAGTGTTAGAGCATTTCAAAAACATACAGGACAGCTAAAATATATTTACTCCCTGAATAATAATAATAATAATAATAATAATAATAATAATAATAATAATAATAATAATAATAATAATAATAATAATAATTAGAAATTGAAACGACTATGCAAACGTAGCTTCCATAGTATGGTTTATAGCTAGGTGGCGTTGTGGTATGCATGTGTGAGCGCGTACGTGCGTATGTGTGTGCGGGTACGTGCGTGTGTGTGTAAGTTCATGTGTGTGTATGCGTGAATAAATGGATGCGTACTGGATATGACCTTAGCCTGCATCCGGTGGTCGGGTTTTCTTGATCTTGGTGTTGATATCAAAGCTCTTCGGTGAGGGTTTGAGCATTAGCTGTTGGCGATGAATGCATCCTTTGTAACAGATAAGAATTAGAACATGGAGCTTAACTTGCATGTGTTGTTTTTAACGCCGTAGACAGCGGTAATCGTCCGGAGAAACGATCACATGTTGACGTTAGGTGCTATGAGAAGCAGAAATTATAACTGAAGACTGAAATTTGTTAGCACCAGCGAATGTGACTGCTGTCATTTCGGCATAATTTACGCTTCTTCAGCAACAGGCTCGCACCCACTGAATAGCAGATCGAAATTCCGTCAAACAGTTATAGTTCAACAAAGCTCTAAATGTGTGTGCGTGTGTGTATGTGTGTGTGTGTATGCGTTTAAACACACACACACACACACACACACACACACACACACACACACACACACACACACACACACACACACACGAAACAAGAGCCAGAATAGGCATAATTCGCGACACGACTCCATATACTATACAATTTTGAACATCTAATGTGAAACCAGTAAAGTGGCTTCCGATATATTAAAATATAATTAAATTTTAATTAATTTAATTAATTCTAATATATTCTCTGTTCATTTTCAATTTCATTTCTAATATTTCTCTACTTATTTGGATTAATTATAACATATATATACACACACA
>NC_069004.1:28805007-28806891 GCF_001194135.2 Octopus bimaculoides
CCAACTTCGACGACATCTTTTTGAAGCGAGATACATGTATAGAAAATACAGGGGGTGGAGTTTAGTGATGACTGTTTAAACTAGGGTTACTCAACCATTTTTTTATCTATGGATCGCTTTGATATACTATTTTATTCTGGTGGACCCCCATAGCCGTTTGATATTTCAAACTAGTTTTATAGAAACTTCTTTCAAAATCCCTATTTTGTTATTCATACATTGACTTGTGTAAGTTGAACTTTGTAAAAAGTTAGAGAGAGAAACCTAACTGTTTTTTGCAATACATACCTATACAAAGGGGTCTTTAAAATACTATTCTGGATCCCTAGTTTACTATTTTGCTGCTTGGACCCCGCCCCGCCCCACCAAAATAAATCTGATATGGACCCTGATTGAGAACTTCTGGTTTGGACCTAGCTCAGCTTGATCATATAGACCTATGATCAGAAGGTTTCCATACGTGACTATCCCGTCATTGGGCAATATCTATGACAACATTATCTAATGCGTTTTCTACATATTTAAAAATTCAATAACACACTGTAGTGTGTGATGGAAATTTGGTTGCTATTTCTAGCAGATTGAATAACCACGTTGAATGTGTGCTTGAAGGGAAAATAGAAACGGTGACGATAAGGAGACTGGGGAGAGCAGTGAGGGGTGAGTAGCGATGTAGGTAAGTAATATAAGTATAGAAAATATAATAAATATGACAGTTTATACCAAAGATTAGAACGGCTGAGATACGAACGAAAGAAAAAGAAATAATAATAATAATAATAATAATAATAATAATAATAATAATAATAATAATAATAATAATAATAATAATAATGATAGTAATAATAATAATAATGATGATAATAATGATAGTAATAATAATGATGATAATAGTAAAGAATTCAGTTAAAGAGGAGTGAACAGAGCTGGCTGGTGAATGGACGGGTCGATTGGCTGATGGTAAGATAGAATCGGCAGATTGCTGAACAAACCGATTAAGAAACGAGATAGAATAACAACTAATAGACAGGAAGGATTGGGAGAAAATAAGAATAGTTATAAAGAAAGAAGACACGGGAGAGAGACAAGGAATCTGAGAGAGAGAGGGAGAGAGAATTAGAAGGATAGAGAAAATGGAGGAGAAGATATAGAGGCGAAAATGTGAATGTTAGTAGTTCTACCGCCATTAACAGACAGGACAAAGCATGCTGTAATAACGATGTTGAACGGTTTTATCTTTCTGCTTAGGCAAGTCTGGAGTCCATTACAGAAAACCAATGGCCTCTAGTACTCTATTATGAGGTCATTTCTACATGAATGCACCGGTTTATTAAATGCTTCCCCGTCTTTCTCTTAGGCTGTATGTTCTTCATTCACAATTGTCGTGTCTTTTTCTTTTGATGAAACGAAGGTTCACGTATCGGCGGGTTTACCAGAGGACAATCATATATACATATGTGTGTGTGCGTGCGTGTGCGCGTTTTGTGTGTGTGTGTATGTATATGTATGTACATATATACACACATATAAGTATATAAATGATTATGTACATACGCATATTTTCATATATATAAACGCATATCGAAGACCATATACGAATACACATATATATATATATATGTATATATATGTATGTATGTATATATATGCAGCTATCTACTTATCTGTCCACCTACGTACGTAGAAGCATACATATATGCATACAGAGAATTGTTCAGATATCTATACGTGTAGGAGTGCGCGTGCAAGAAAAGGAAGAATATATATAATTCTGTACATATATCTGATTTGTATTTACAAATCTCATATCAAATATGCAAATGTATCGATAATTTTAAATGTGCATATATATGTATATATATATATATATATATATATATATAT
>NC_069004.1:28808384-28809080 GCF_001194135.2 Octopus bimaculoides
CGATTCCCGGGCGTTGTGAGTGTTTATTGAGCGAAAAGCACCTAAAGCTCCACAAGGCTCCGGCAGGGGATGGTGGCGAACCCTGCTGTACTCTTTCACCACAACTTTCTCTTACTTCCTGTTTCTGTTGTGCCTGTAATTCAAAGGGTCAGCCTTGTCACACTGTGTCACGCTGAATATCCCCGAGAACTACGTTAAGGATACACGTGTCTGTGGAGTCCTCAGCCACTTGCACGTCAATTTCACGAGCAGGCTGCTCCGTTGATCGGATCAACTGGAGCCCTCTTCGTCGTAAGCGACGGAGTACCAACAACAACACAACAAAAATGAGTTGCGATGTGTATCGACCTTTGCCTTTCCCTTGAATAACATCAGTGGCGTGGAAAGAAGAGGCTGGTAGGCATGGGTGACCGCTGATCTTCCATAAACAACCTTGCCCGGAATTTGTGCCTCGGAGGGGAACTTTCTAGGTTTTATATAGATATATATATAGAGGAGGAGACCCCTTCGGTCATGAATGACCATGGGATTGCACCTAGAAAGTTACCCTCCGAGGCACAAGTCCGCACTGTTTAGCTCCAGCGCCGAAATTATCAAGAAATGCAAGCATTTGGACAAATTTCTTTTGGCGAACTGGAAGACACCACCCTCTCTGAATAAAGTAGCTGTCTCACAGACTTTGGAACTCTCTCCGTT
>NC_069004.1:28809609-28811885 GCF_001194135.2 Octopus bimaculoides
TATATTTATATATATATACAGGGTGTGGTGAATAAACTGTCGTCTAAATTACACAGCAATGACTATAACACTGACATCTCATTTTAACAGATATATTTACCAAAATTACAAAAAATATCTTGAAATACTAAAGAGTAAATTTCTTCAATAAAATCGCCATTTGCTTCAACCACGGACTTCAGACGGCTTCGGAATATCGTGAAACTCTTCTGGACCGTCTTCTTGTTCAAGTTGGTGAATGCTGCCATAATCCTTGCCTTCAGTTCATCTTTGGTGTTATAAGGAGTTTTGTCGGTCTCTCGCTCCGCTGCGCCCGCACATAATAATCAAAAGGGTTGCAGTCTCGGGAGTTAGGTGGCCAGATATTACGAGTGATGTCGCAGAAATTGTCTGACAGCCATGACTGGGTCCTACTGCTTGTGTGGCATGGTACAGAGTTCTGTTGCCAGACATAGGGTTTTCCAGCAGCTACCCTCTTAACCCAAGGCAGCAATACATCCTCCAGGCACTTGATGTAGGCCTCCCTGTTGAGTCTGAGGCCATGTGCGAAGATGAATGGAGGCATAACGTCACAATCGCTAGTGATCACTCCAAACACTATGATGTGTGATTTTTATCACTCTCGGTACATGTTTTAGGAACACAGCAAGCCAACGGTTGTTATGTGTGTTCACCATCTGATCCGGGTAGAAATTTTTCTTGTCTGAGAAAAACCAAAGCACGTTCGGTTGGAGGGCCGCTTGAGTTTGTTCAAAAACTTCGTAGTGTGGTCTTTCCTCTTGTCCTTGATAGCTTTGGATAAAAATTGGCCCTTTCTTATCATGTACGAGCAATACCGAATGTCTTCTTGCACTACCTGCCTGATAAGAATTCAAACACTCCCATGTCCATGGTGATGAACCGGAGTGACTGGGAAGGATTGTTGTCAATCATGGCCTGGATCTCACCAACAAATTCAAGAGTTCTTTCTTTTCTTATCAGAATGATCAGAGTGAGTTTTCTGAGCTGCTGTACCTTCGCAATGACTATTAGACTCCTCCAACTCTTTCCGAATCCTCTGCACTGTCCTCAGATTGACACCCAAACACTCTGAAATATTTGCATTGGAGCTTCCGGCACGAATGCCAAACAGCAGAGCATGTCGTTTCCACGTTTCCTGCATAGCAAAATGCGTCATGGTGCTGTTTTTCTGCCCAACTGATCCTACAATGCTGTTTAATCGACAAAATCAAAAACAAACAATATGCATGCGCAAATTTGAAAATATAAAATGGCGACAATTTACCCATCACACGCTGTATGTATGTATGTATGTATGTATGTATGTATATTTGTATGTATGTATGTATGTATGTATGTGCGCACGTATGTATATAAGTATATGTAAATGCATACGTGTAAAAATATATGAAAATGAAAGAAAAAATTTAAGGACTACTACTACTACTATTACAGGTAGTAGAAGAAGAAGAAGAAGAAGAAGAAGAAGAAGAAGAAGAAGAAAAAGAAGAAGAAGAAGAAGAAGAAGAAGAAGAAGAAGAAGAAAAATAAGAAAAAGAACAAAAAGGACAACAACAAGACGACGACGACGACGACGACGACGACGACGACGACGAAGAAGAAGAAGAAGAAGAAGAAGAAGAAGAAGAAGAAGAAGAAGAAGAAGAAGAAGAAGAAGAAGAAGAAGAAGAAGAAAACGGGTAGCAGCAGCAGCAACAATAACAACAGTAACAACAACATCAACAACAAGAAAACTAGAAAACGATTCGAAAAAAGCAAAAGAAGTCAAAGGAAGAGAACGAAGAAGGTGAATGAAGAACAGCGTGTATTTCTTTTACAACGTTTTAATACACGGACCACCTTGATTGCTGATTGCAAGACGTACTTTGTTGAATAAGAAGGAAATACCAAACACAAAAACAAAACAAAACAATAAACGGTTGTTTCTTGTATTTGCAGGTTATGCTGATTGCCCCCCACAAATCTTGTATCGCAACACACCTCCCACTCTCTTCTCACCTCTTTCTCCAGACACACACACATACACACACACGTATGCATGTACGTATGTGTGTGTGTGTGTGTGTGTGTGTGTGTGTGCGTATGAGTCTCTATTTCTCTAATATCGAGCGAAGTCTCAATCTTCTGTTGTTACTTTTTATTATTATTATTATTATTATTATTATTATTATTATTATTATTATTATTATTATTATTATTATTATTACTATTATTATATATATGTATACATATATATATGTATATATATATGTATA
>NC_069004.1:28812013-28814184 GCF_001194135.2 Octopus bimaculoides
ATATATATGTTTATATGCATACATATGTACGTACATACATATGCAAAGTCTAGTTATTTACTTCCAAAGCCAATTTTGACTTTAATGTTTGACGGAAGCGACGAAATGGTCAGGTAAGAAAAAATAAAAATAAAAATGGTAACAAAAACATTTCCAGCACCACACACAGTTAGATTTTTATCCCACAGTTCGATACTAGTCAACGTATGGTTTTGCAGGTCTGGTTGATATGTCTTCGTATTCAACCGGTACTTTAATTTATCAAACCCGGCGAGAAATGGAAGAAAATCTGAAGAAAGAAGAGAAAAAAAACAACATGATAATAATAATAATAATCATAATAATAATAATAATAACAATAATGATAATGATAATAATAATAATAATAATGAACGCCAAGACAGATACAGTGGATTGGTGGTTATGGATGAAGAGGAGTGACCTGAAGATAGAGACAGAAGCACTCATATGCGCAGCTCAGGAGCAAGCGTTAAGGACCAATTATATGAAGTGCAAAATTGACAACTCTACCGATAACGAAAAATGCAGAATGCGTGATGAGAGGGGTGAAACGGTATGGCACCTCTTTAGCGAATGCCAGGAATTGGCACAACGACGCCATGACTTACGCGAATGCAAACGACGCCATGACAATATGGCACGAACGATCCATTGGGAACTCTGTGGAAATCACGGCCTACAAAGAGCAAAGACGTGGTATAAGCAAACCCCAGAAGGAATCACCGAAAAGGAAAGCTGCAAGATCCTGTGGGATGCAATGGTCTACTGCGATCACCAGACCAAACATAGGAAACCGGACATTGTTGTGGTGAATAAAAAAGAAAGAACATACATGATTATCGACATAGCATGCCCCGGTGAGAACAAGATCAATGTGGAAGAAGAAAAAATAAACAACTATGGCGATTTAAAGTGGGAGATACGAAGGTTGTGGTTAATGAAGAGAGTAGATGTGATACCATTAGTAACTGGTGCCCTTGGAAGTTTTAGCACTCAGCTACCAGCATGGGTGAAAAAGATCGGTGCAAGTGTGAAGGTAGAACACTTACAAAAATCAGCATTGCTTGGAACTGCAAGAATTCTTCGCAGGGTTTTTGAAGCATGACCAGTAAACAAGTGTCACCTTAGTCTACTGGCTGTGGACAGCTGACACTTTCCCTCATACCCAGCAAAATAAGCTGTGTGTTTTAATACAATAATAATAATTTATTCTTTTATTGGCCACAAGGGCTAATATAAATTATACATAAAAGACAACACAAGACGATACAAAAAGGTTTTCGCATTCACGTAAACATTAAATAACGTAAAAGAGGTAACAAGTAAAACTCCCGATAGGAGGAGGCACTTTAAAGGTTCCTCGTGGAAAACCCCACAAAAGCCACAGGTGCCAGATCAACAGGGTAAGAACCCTTCTCCTTTTATTCTTTTTACAGGTATATTCTCAGAATTGGTTCATTCACTCTGGCCATTTTTCCAACATCCACCAACTTTTCAACAAATTTGCTGAAAGACAACGCTTCCCTCACCGCCCTCACTTTTCCTTTCAAGTGGAACTTGAAAAAGTTGATGAGGGCTTTGACCAAAGAGGGATGTGTCTGATTTTGGCCCTTTCTAACGAGTCCACCATACTACTACATCTTTTGCTACAGCAACCCGACAAGTATGAATTGCCTGCCCTTCCCGGTTAAAAGAGGCCGGCGGGGCAAATAATAATAATTGATAATAATAATAACAATAATAATAATAATAATAATAATAATAATAATAATAATAATGATAATAATAATAATGATAATAATAATAATGATAATAATAATGATGATAATAACAATAATGATGATAACAATGATGATAATAATAATAATAATGATAATAATAATAATAATAATAATAATAATAATAATAATGATGATAATGGTTTCAAATTTCGGTCCAGGGCTGGTAATATGAAGGGA
The DNA here is from genome assembly GCF_001194135.2 of Octopus bimaculoides. Classification (NCBI taxonomy): domain Eukaryota; kingdom Metazoa; phylum Mollusca; class Cephalopoda; order Octopoda; family Octopodidae; genus Octopus; species Octopus bimaculoides. The sequence continues at coordinate 28,813,993 of NC_069004.1, forward strand.
GGAATTTAATTCGATTTAATTCCTCCAGTGTGCTCTCCTTTTCTTCTTTCTCGACCACCACGGCCGCCATTTTTCTTTCTTCCTTCCTTTGCGATTCTTGATCCAGACGCTCGTCATTAACAACCTTGTTGTTGTTGTTGTTCTTCTTCTTCTTCTTCTTCTTCTTCTTCTTCTTCTTCTTCTTCTTCTTCT
>NC_069004.1:28814856-28815849 GCF_001194135.2 Octopus bimaculoides
CCTTTCTTCTTCTTCTTCTTCTTCTTCTTCTTCCTTTCTTCTTCTTCTTATTCTTCTTCTTCGTCTTCTTCTTCTTCCGTTCTTCTTCTTCTTCTTCTTCTTCTTCTTCTTCTTCTTCTTCTTCTTCTTCTTCTTCGTCTTCTTCTTCCTCCTCCACCTCCTGCTCCTCCTGCTCCTCCTGCTCCTCCTGCTCCTCCCGATCCACCTGTTCCCCTTTCTCTATGCCCTCTCTCCTACCCCATCGCCCCTCTTTCATTACGCTTACGATGTAAAGGGAAACCGGCAGAAATCAGACGATTATTTTCTCCTACTTAGCAACAAACATGTCGACATTCGTTGTTGCTAATGTTGATGTTATTGCTAATGTTGTTTTTAATGTTAGAGCTGTCATGGCCGCGGTGGTTGATGTTGATGCGGTGGTTGTTAGACTGAGGTTGTGTGGTGGTAGTAGCTGATAGAATTGGTTGCCTACTCTTTCTTTCTTTCGTTTTTTCTTCCCCTTTTCCTTCTTTCTTTCTTTCTTCCTTCCTTCCCTTTTCTTTTCTTTCTTTCTTTCTTTTTTCCTGCCTTTCTTTCTTTCTTTCTTCCCTTTTTCTTTCTCTCTTTCTTTCATACTTTCTTTCTTTCTTTCTTTCTTTCATTCTTTCTTTCTTTCTTTCTTTTTTTCTTTTTTCCTTTCTCTTTCTTTCTTTCTTTCATTGTTTGTTTGTTTGTTTGTTTGTTTGTTTGTTTCTTCCTTCCTGCCTTCCTTCCTTCCTTCCTTCCTTTCTTTCCTTCTTTCTTTCTTTCTTTCTTCGCCTATCCATTTCATTCTAGCCTTTCTTCTTTACCATTTTCATTCCTTTTTCTTACCTCCCCATATCTTTCCATGTGCGTGCGAGCGCGTGCATGTGTACGTGTGTGCTTTTTTTTCTAATTCTGTTTCTCACTTACTTTATTGAAATTTGTGCTCTGCACACACACACACACACACACACACACACACACACACAC
>NC_069004.1:28816007-28816315 GCF_001194135.2 Octopus bimaculoides
AACAAAAATAAATTAAAATAAATTAAACTAGTTAAATACAAATACAATTATAACGTGTTAAAGGTTCGTTGTTGGGCAAATTAAAGAGAAAATGTCCTGGTATTATAGAGAAAATAGCGTAGATAATTAAAGTTGGTAAAGAAAACGATGCAGGAGATAATGGTTGGACTTATGTCAAAGTGTGTTTTTACTAAGTCAAACTAAAAGAAGTATTAGCTGAACATGGAATTTTGAATGGGAGAAAACATAAGCTTATTTTAACGTTAATGTGTGTGTGTGTGTATATATATATATATATATATATATAT
>NC_069004.1:28821142-28821911 GCF_001194135.2 Octopus bimaculoides
GCACTATAATTCTATTAACAGTAGCAAGAGGAATTTGAAGATTTTCGGCAATTTTTCGCTGGCTAAGATCAGCCTCAGATTACCCAACAATACGACCTCTTTGAAAATCTGACAGCTGTGCTGAATTTTTTGTGCGTGGCATGGTTACTCTTCGAAATGTCTAATATAATGGCACCTGGGATGAAAAAGAATAATTTACATTGTAAATTCTACACCGCTGAAAACATTAAGACGCTTATATCAGAAATTTTGAAAACTAAAGGTGTCTGTTTACTTCCTACATGTCTGTGTATATGCGTGTGATTGCGTGTGCGTGTGTTTGTCTGTGTCTGTGTGGAGGTGCAATGGGTAGGGCAGTGAACTCGTGTTCGTAGGATCGCGGTTTCGATTCCCAGAACGAGGCGATGTGAGTGTTTATTGAGTGAAAACACCTAGAGCTCCACGTGGCTCCGACAGGGGGTGGTGGCGAACCCTGCTGTACGCTTTCACCACAAGTTACTCTCACTCTTTCTTCCTCTTTCCCTTGTACCTGTATTTCAAAGGGCCCAGCCTTGTCCCACTGTGTGTCACGTTGAATCTCCCCGAGAACTACGTTCAGGGTACACGTGTCTGTGGAGTCCTCAGCCGCTTGCACGTTAATTTCACGAGCAGGCGGTTCCGTTGATCGGATCAACTTGAACCCTCGTCGTCGTAACCGACGGAGTGCCACGATATTCATACATACATACATACATACATACATACATACATACATACATATATATATATA
>NC_069004.1:28822255-28825522 GCF_001194135.2 Octopus bimaculoides
ATATATATATATGTATGTATAAATATACATATATGTAAGGGTGTGTGTGTGTGTGTGTGTGTGTGTGTGCATTCTGCGGTTATGTAGTTATACAATTACGAAACGCAGGTGTGGACTCCTTGTGTAAAAAAATTGACACTGTTTCCGTGTTTGTGTTTGTGTATGTATGTGAGTGTGTTGTTACGTCAATGTGTATGTACGACATTGTGTAATGAATGATTGTGTGTATGTGTGTGTGTGTGTGTGGTTGGGTGGGTGTTTGCGTGGGTGCGTGTGTGGGCGCGTCTCTATGCGTGTTTGTCTATGTGCATTGCTTAGCATATTAACATATGAGCATTTTCGAAGATACACACATACACACACACATATATATATATATATATGTATGTATATATAGATATGTATCGATATGTATGTATATATATATATATATATGTATACATGTATGTGCGTATGTATATATATATATATATATATATATATATATATATATATATATATATATATATATATATATATATATATATATATATATATATATATATATATATAACATAATATAGAGAACAGCTAAAACATTTACAATAAGTTATGTCCATACATATTTTTTTTATTGTATACACGTGAGCAGGAAGGAATTTCATGAATTCGAAAATACCTTTCGTTCATTCATTCATTCTTTCATTCGTTCGTTCATTCATTCATTCATTCATTCATTCATATACTTATTCCTTCTGAAGTCATTGGTGAACGAATTTCTTTCACTTCGTTTTGTATGTGTGAGTATATGTGTACGTGTGTATGGGGGTGTTTGCATGTAGAATTATGTATAGACATACGTACGTATGTATGCACATAGTTATACATTGACACATACCCACATTTTATATAAATATGTCTATATATTTGTGTGTAAATACACATAATATCTATCTACACACACACACATAGATGTATATATGCATGCACATATATGTGCGTATATATATTTATGCATGTATGCATGTATGTATGTGGGTGTATATATATTCTTTTATTCTATTTTCCTTTTTTCTTTTACTTGTTTCAGTCATTTGACTGCGGCTATGCAGGAGCACCACCTTTAGTTGAACAAATCGACTCCAGGACTTATTTGTTGTAAGCCTAGTATCTAGCGGTGTTTTTTTGCCGAAACGCTAGGTTACCGGGACGTAAACACAACAACATCGGTTGTCAAGCGATGGTGGGGGGACAAACACACATACATACATACATATATATATATATATATATATATATATATATATATATATATATATATATATATATATATATATATATACGACGGGCTTCTTTCAGTTTCCGTCTACCAAATCCATTCATAAGGCCTTGGTCGGCCCGAGGCTATAGTAGAAGACACTCGCCCAAGGTGCTACGCAGTGGGGCTGAAACCCTGAACCATGTGGTTGAGAAGCAATGTGTGTATATGTATATACATATATATTTATATATGTATGTATGTATGTATGTATGTATATATGTATGTATATGTATATAGACGTAAATCTATACAACTATAACTCACGCATACACACCCACACCCACACACACATATATATTTATATATACATGCGTGTTTGTGTATATATATATATATATATATACAGACTTTCTGTGTAGAGAATCCCTTTTGGTGCATTATCCTCCTCATTCGCCATTTCTTTATCTTTCCTTTCATTATATTTTCCTCTTTCATTTACTCTTTCTTCTGAGTTGATTCTGTCTGTCTTTGTCTTTCTCTCTGTGTGTCTCTTCGACATTTATCATGTATATATATGCACATGTATTCGTGTATATATATATATATATACTTCTTTGCCCCTCCTGTACGTGCTTCACAGAGTTCGAGACATACACACTTCACGTCTGGCTGTACAGCCTTTTTGTTTGTTTATTTCACGGTTTCGTTTTCCTGTCTTGTTTTCCGTCCGCCACTACCCTACACGAAAACAATTTAATTTATGTTCGTGGGAAGAACCATTTTAACGATGCGTACTGCCTTAATTCTTCGAAACGCCGGAGTTTTAATGGTGGCAGCTGACGAAGGGGATATTCCTATGTGGCCTGCTTGTTTGTTGCACCATGTTTACCATTTTGTCCTTGTTCTTTTGCCACGTCATGTACCCAGTTATGTATCTATATGTACATGTGGATGAACGTATATACATACATGTACACATATATATGCATATACTCATATATTGTTTATATATATATATATATGTATATATATATATATATATATATCCGCTCCACCTTTCTACCTTTCTCAAAACATCGTCGTTTCTATCCCTTTCTATTTTTCATCTGTCTCCCATTTCTCTCTCGTTTTCATGTTTCTCATATAACAGATTTCTTTCCTCTTTTCCTTTTTCTTCACCATCTTCATCACACACAACCCCATCTCTTTCTCTCTCTCTCTCGGTGACTATCTCCAGTCCTTTCCTGCCACTCTCTCTATCTCTGTCAATGAAACTTTCAACGTTTTGCATCCATCACCCTACCCTGTTTCCTTTCTCGTATTCTTGTCAATAAAACACCGAAACGTATCGCTTCCATTTTGATTTTGAGAAAATAGTTAAAAAACAAATATAAACAGAAAATAGTAAAAAAAATACATATAAATATAAATAAAAAATAGAATAAAATAAAGCAAATCAAAACAAAATAGTATATAAAAGACATGGCGGCGGCCTGTGTTAATTAAATCACTACAGCAGACGACCGATATGTTGTTATGTTTATTTAAGGTAAAAGCAGAAAGTCGAACAAGAATTTTTCTCAATGGAGACGTCTGCTTTGATTAGGAAACCGTCGACGTCACACAAGCAGCCTACAGCAGCTTTTGCCAACCTTTTCAATAATAATATTAATCAGTTACCCAGCCGCTTCTTATGTCTCTTTTACATGGTTACAATCTGTAAAGCGTTGATGTTATTAAGTCGGGTTTCAGGACTTCGCCTTACAAACCATTCTTCTACACAGACACACAAACACATATTTTCCCTCCCTGTCTTTTCTTTCTCTTTCTTCGGCTCTCTCTGTTTCTTCCTCTCTTTCTCTGCCACACATATTACACACGGTTGCATATTTCATTCCCTGTCATCAGTAATGTCTTATTTATATCATTTATTTTAGACTTTATTCGTTTCAACCACTTTTTCTTGACGTATACACAAACACCTCAATACACACACACACACAAACACACACACACACACACACACA
>NC_069004.1:28825802-28827795 GCF_001194135.2 Octopus bimaculoides
ATATATATATATATATATAAACACTTGCATATATATAGAAAAACATCTGATATACATATACGTTCATATACATATGACACCCACGCACTGCACTCGCGTAATCTTTAGAAAAATGTCAAGCGTTTCCTGGTGTTAACTCGTCGGAAAACTGAGGACGAAAAAAATAATTTTTCATACAATGAGGTTCTAATTTTAATGCAGAAATATAGAGGCTCGTACGTGGCTGTGTTGTGAGAAGTTTGCTCCCGAAACACATGATTCTGCGTTCTGTCCCACGTAATGTAATAGATGTATACAATAAGTGCTCAGGTTTGTTTATGACAAAAACTCTATCTTGAACTGCGATTGAAACAAAAGTGGTGTTGTAGCAGCATAGCAATAAATGGCTATAAGTGTTTCATCATTGAGCGAGTAGATAAGTATAAGAAAGAATGAAAGAAAGAAAGAAAGAATGAACAGGCAAAACGTGGTAACATTTTAGAGCTTGCAATTTATAATTCAAACATAATTTTAGAGGTGTTAGAGTGAATGTGCACAAAGTTGTTTCTAAAATAGCTGTGTATGAAGCGAATATCTCATTTATTAACCCATTCATTACCTACCAGTGATCTCATATGAGATCACTTAAAAATTACAAATTTCGTAATTCTCTGTCAATATTTACACATATCTAACCTTCTTGCTATATCTACTAGGTATATTTCTCTGATATTCAAATGAGGTTTGCTAATTTTTCACCCAATATCTCGCTTATTTCTATTTAAAATGTTATTTTGATCATTCCAGCGTGTTTCTAAGGCTGTTTTATGCTAGAAATCAAAGTTTCATTAAAAAAATTCAAGTTAATAGAATTATGGGAGGTAATGGGTTAAGGATAGTCCTTAATTCTTCAACAATGGAACAGGTAACTGCTAATATCCTTTATTAGAAATATTCCTTAATTACTCCAATCTGAAGGCGGAATAGTTGGCTTTTATATGGAAATCTTGTCTCAATGTAATATGCACGTATGCACTATATGCACGGCTATTGTAGAAATAAATTACAAACTCTAAAGTAATACATGTCTAGCTTGCTCCTTTTCTCTTAATATATACTCGCATGCATGCATGCATACATACACACACATAAATATATGTATATATTCATATCTATTATTTTAAAAGAATATTATTGACAATGACCTCAAAGTTTCGGCCAGCTAAGCCGTCGTAAGACTGTACCCAAAGCTACGTGATAACAAAAGGAGGTTCTTAACCAGAACAACCATTCCTAGATTTCCGTTTTTTAAATCCCATCCAAGCTTCCATTTTGATGGAGTACTTGTTTACACATCAACACACTTTCAGGGGTTCTTTTTGATATTAAGGAATAAATACCCTAAAATAAATACCACACACGCCTCTATCCCTCCCCCTCTCTTTCCCCCTCTCACCTTGATTTACGTTCTTGCCTTTCAACATCTATCAACTTCTTGTGTAATTATTTCATAGCTGTTTACCTTATTTAGATTGTTCTGTCATTTAGTTAATCCTAATCTCTAATAATAACAAATCTTTAAAAAACAAATTTAACCCGTTTTTTTTTTGTTTTTGTTTTATATTTCGTTACTTTCAATAAATCATGGATTAACTAAACTAAGTTTCTTTTTTAAAGTATGAAGTGTATCTCTCACTAATTTTATCTAAACGCAATCGTTCGTTTGACTATTATGAGGATTAGTCCAAATAAATCTTTAAATCCTTCAGTTAATATTGGCTTTATCCTAAGGCGCCGAGCCGGCAGAAACGTTAGCACGCTGGGCGAAATGCTTAGCAGTATTTCGTCTGTCTTTACGTTCTGAGTTCAAATTCCGTCGAGGTCGACCTTGCGTTTCATCCTTCCCGGGTCGATTATTTAAGGACTAGTTACGCACTGGAGTCGATATAATCGACTTAATCCGTTTGTCTGTCCTTGTTTGTCCCCTCTGTGCGTGGCCCCTTGTGGGCAATAA
>NC_069004.1:28827805-28828673 GCF_001194135.2 Octopus bimaculoides
TCCTTGTTTGTCCCCTCTGTGCGTGGCCCCTTGTGGGCAATAAAGAAATAAGAAATGTTAGCACGCCGGGCGAAATGCTTAGCGGTATTTCCTCCGTCTTTACATTCTGAGTTCAAATTTCTGCCTAGGCGACTATCCCTTTCATCTTTCCGGGGTCAATTAAGTGAGTACCACTTGAACACTGGGTCAATGTAATCGGATATAGCCTCCGCAAGAAAAATGAAAAAAATTGTGCCTATAGTGAAAAGGAATATTAATACCGAATGGCAATCATTATATCCAGCTCAATGTGGATGTATTCTAAGAGCGCCTGGAGCAAGTGTGTGCTCTTAGCACCGTGGGTTTAGCTCTGTTGCCTTTTATCAGATCACATTGAAGGTAGTCCCAGAACTTGGTTCTTCGTGTAGCAGGCATTCTTGATTTCTCTCATCTTCCATACGAATGCGATGGTTCGTCTGTCTGCAATGTGGCAAGGGAACTCCTGTGCTTACAATATTCACAAAACTCCATAAGCCTCGATAACAACGTACACACACACACTCTGTCTCTCTCTGTCTCTCTCTGTCTCTCCCTCTCTACTGTCTCTGTCTCTGTCTCTCTATCTCTCTCTTTCTCCCCCCTCTCTCTCTCTCACACACTAACACATACTCTCCATGATGACAGCAGTTGTTGAACCGAGAAATCGTTTGATCCAGGATTATAACATAGGCGACAACTTGCCTTAAGAACGTGAGCACCAACAGGCGAAACTCGGAGTAGTAAGAGACGTTGACATGACCAAAATTAAGATACACACACACATACATATGTGCGTGTGTATATATACATACATACCTGCATACGATATATATATATATATATATATATA
>NC_069004.1:28829295-28830241 GCF_001194135.2 Octopus bimaculoides
ATATATGTATGTATATATACACATACACATATATATATATATATATATATATATAATTAGTTTTGTGCAAATGCATACATGTTTACCTGCATGCAGATATATGTATGTGCATATATATATATATACGCGTATGTGTACATACACACATACATGCACACATGTGTATGTGAATACGCAATTGATTTCCAATAATTGCACGTCAATGGATGATGCAATGAACGAGAGATGCAAAAAGAAAAAAAAATATATAACAAATAAAACAAAATAAAGTAAAATAAAATGTACACATTTACACCTCCTGATCCTGATATCGCCGCCATTGTTGTTGCAGTTGTTGCTGTTATTATAAGTGCCATGTTATATGTTTAGACACAGGTTTCAAGCCCTAAAACCCATTTTCTCTTTATCTCTCTCTCTGTCTTTCAGTCTTTACCTCTCTGTCTTTCAGTCTCTATCTCTCTGTCTTTCAGTCTCTATCACTCTGTCTTTCTCTGTCTCTCTGTCTCTCTGTCTTTCTCTCTCTCTCTCTCTCTCTCTCTCTCTCTCTCTCTCTCTCTCTCTCTCTCTCTCGTTGGAACGCAATATTACAAGATAATTATTCAGGCTCAATAGAATCTATATTATCTGCTTGTCTGAATGAACATAATAGAGGAGATGTTTCCTATCAACACCCCATCCATCTTATGTAAATCTCTCCGGACGCCGCAAGCGGTTGTCAGAGTTTTTTCTCAAGCCAACCAGATCGTTTATCGACAGGAAGTTGAAATCAGTCATGCGCAACGGCAGAAAAACTCAGTGAAGCAGCAGGTGTTTAAAACTAAGAAAACCTGCATTTGTTGCTTAAATACTGTGATGTTAAACTGAATGAACGGCTGGTTTCTGTCGAAGCTTCTCTCCACATAAACACTGTGCGGCAGATATACATATGAATATATATATATATATA
>NC_069004.1:28831723-28833169 GCF_001194135.2 Octopus bimaculoides
AGTAAAATAAGTATCTGTTGAACACTGGGGTTAATGCAATCGACTCGTCCCTTCCCCAAACCTTGTGCTGTGAAAACACGTCTAGGTCGTCGTAACCATAAAAATGTGCTGGCCCTCTTCTGTTGACCAGTTTGGGACGGAGGAGTATCAATTTTAAGTTCATTTTGGCAATTTCATGGCAATATGTTTCTGCAGTAATGGTTTTTCCGGGTTTTAAGAAGTTATAGTGGATAAGTCCAGCAATACACCACCAAACAGTCACCATAACCTTCTTTTTGAGTAGCTCGGGTTTAGAGAAGGTTTTCGGTGTTTCATTTTGGACCAACCACTGCGAGGAAACAGTATCCACCTGAATAATATATCCCTCTGAACTCAGATTAACATATATGTAGTGATCAACAAACATTTTCGCATCTTCCATCTTGTGTCTCTCTCATTAATCAAATATACACACACGCCTTATACATATATATGAACACACACACACATACACATATATACGACGACGGGCTTCCACATAGTTTCTGTTTCTGTCTATAAACATCACTCATAAGACATAGTTTGACCAGAGGTTATAGTACAAAAGACTTGCCTAAGGTACTAGCTTCTTAAACGCACAGTCATGCCTCCGCCTATATCGAGACATCGCGCACGTATTTTGTAATCAACGAATATTGAATCTAGTCCATCTTCTGTTCCAATCATCCTGGGTTTAATTGTGACAATATAAATGAGATTAATTATATATGGAAGTGCTGACGGCTGTTTTATAAAGCCCGCTTGTGTACATCCGCTATCGTTGAAGTTTGCTCAGGATTATTTGTAACATCCGGTTGATAGATTGTACTGAATGTAAATTATGTTCGACAACGAAAATAATCACCATTTTGTAACAATATCTCGTTTGCACAGGTAAAAAAAATCTAGCGGCGTCCCTTCTGTTTCTTTACGTTCTGATTTCAAATTCTGCTGAGGTCGACTTTGCTTTTCATCGTTTAGTGGTCGATGAGAGAAGTACCCTGCAGTATTACAAACCATGTGCCTATAGTCGAAACGGTTGCTATTAATATTAATTATTAATATTAATAAGGCAGCGAGCTATATTATTATTATTATTATTATTCAGTAGTTTTATTTTTATAACGTGCTTTCACTTCACTACCGAGCGCAGCTCTGTGCGCCTTGGGTATGTGCTGTGGTTTGCTGTGGTGCTCTTATGTTTACTGTATTGAAAGTGTTTTGCGTAGGATGTGTGCAGTGCCCAGTAGTGCAATTTTCTGTATGTTATATATATTTGTAAGTCCTGCTATTTTTGTTATGTATTTGTCTGAATATTTTTTTATTATACCTAAGGCACCTACTATGATAGGAATTGTTTCTGTTTTTAGATTCCACATTCGAGTTATCTCTATTTCCAGGTCTTTGTATTTTGAAAGTTTTCCATTT
>NC_069004.1:28833710-28834782 GCF_001194135.2 Octopus bimaculoides
ATATATATATATATATACACATACATATATATATGTGTAAGTGTGTGTGCATACACATATATGTATATACATATACATATATAGATAAACATAATCATATATACATACACCTTCAAACACACACGTAAACACACACACACGTAGCAAAGGAACGGTATCGAAATCCTTGTTATCACAACACAACACTAAAAGACACATCTTTCGTTAGATCAACATCCACGCATCGTTTCTCTCATATTTCACCGATTCTTTTACTCGGTTTAATTACGTCATTACATTTTTTGCACATTTTTAACAATTTTTTTTCCTCCGCTCTGCTATTTACATTTTATTTCCATTTTTCATTTTATTTCATTTGTCTCCTCTTTCTTACAAATCTCTAGCGACATTTGCCCTATTTTCTTTCGTTTTACACTTCTCCCATTTTTTTAAATCCCCTTCTGTCCAATCTCTCCTGCCCTCCTAGTTTTTGTTCTTGTTTGGCCCCGGGCCAATCCCGATCAAGATCGTGTCGCTTATGTCCATGTGAATATATTTAAATGTAAAATTCTACATATATTTACACGGCCCTTTTGTAACAATATTATTTCAGTATTGAACGCTTTGGGAAATGGACACTTTCTTATATATTGAAAAAGATCCAAGATTTTATGGCGAATTGCGAAGGGGTAATATAAGAGCTCTAGGGAGCTAACGGTGCTTGTTACATTGAATCTGAGCAGAGGAATTCTAGAAGATCAACGGTCGGGTCACGATTCTCTATCAAGAGAACGACTGCATCCGTAGCGGTGGCGAATGAAAGATTCACCATGAATCAAGCTCCCAGTTCAAATTCATAATTCTGGAATTTGATGGCGACTGAGAATCATAGGAATCCTCGAAAGCAACTATAAAATAGGAAACGAAATTAAAGTTAACAGTCGCAGGCGTGGCAGGGTGGTAAGAAGCTTGGAGGCGCGTGGCTTTAGTGGTCAGGGTGTCAGCACCATGATCGTAAGATTGTGGTTTCGATTCCTGGACCGGGCGACGCGTTGTGTTCTTGAGCAAAACACTTTATTTCACATTGACCCCC
>NC_069004.1:28835073-28836579 GCF_001194135.2 Octopus bimaculoides
ATATATATATGTATATATATATATGTATGTGTGTTTGTGTATGTGTGTGTGTTTGTGTGTGTGTGTGTGTGTGTGTGTGTGTGTGATCGTGTCTGTGTTTGTCTCTCCCCACCGCTTGACAACCGGTGTTGGTGTGTTTATGTCTCCATAACTTAGTCGTTCGGCGAAAGAAACCGATAGAATAAGTACCAGGCTTAAGAAAATATAAGTTCTGGGATCGGTTCATTTGACTAAAAATTCTTCAAGGCGGTGCCCCAGCATGACCGCAGCCTAATGAGTGAGACAAGTAAAAGTTAACAAATGATAGTTTCCTGTTAAACTGTAAGCCATTAAAAGTTAAACTGTTAAACTGTAAGCCATTAAAAGTTCCTGTTAAACTGTAAGCCATTAAACGTTAAGAGAAACTGTTGGTACAGTAATCCCTCGATTATCGCGTGTGGTACGTTCCAAAACTCCCCGCGATAGGTGAAAACCCGCCAAGTAGAAACAGTACTGTACTGTATATATTTTAAACTTATTTTTATAATTTGTATATATTTATTTCATTATAAATGCAAAACAACATCACGAAGGAATCAACATAAGCTTAAATAATCCTGTCCGCTATAAGCACCAGGCCAGAAATTTTAGGGAAGGGGACCAGTCGATTATATCGACCCTAGTGCGTAACTGGTACTTAATTTATCAACAGCGAAAGGATCAAAGGCAAAGTCGACCACGGCGGCATTTGAACTCATATGTAAGCTTAAATAATAAATCAGCGAGAGCTGAACCGCAATAGGTGAACCGCGATAGGTGGACCGCGATAGGGTGAGAGATTACTGAATACTTATTTCTCTGTTAATTCCAACAATTTCGTTCCTACAGTGTATTAAATAGCAGTGAAAGAAAACCGATAAATTTACGTTTTTGTCACTTCCTATAAAGTTTGCAATGAACTACAAAGAGTTTAAATGGTGGAAATGGGCTGAGAATTTCCTTTTCTTATCCGATGAGAACCGTAAGTGTACGAAAGATTGAGCTTAGTAACTGGAGCTATTCAAATACGATTAGAGTTATTTTGCAGTATAACTAAAATGTTTTAGGTTCACACGTATTTACACAACACCATTGTGACTGTATTGGTGTAATATTGAGCACTATTGTGACGAAGTCACATTATATATATGAGAAGGGTATATATATATATATATACACATATATACATAGATATAAAGATGCATACATAGATACATATGTATAAACATACAGATATACGTGTGAGTATATATATATATATATATATATATATATATGTGTGTGTGTCTATATATTTGTATGTGTGTGTGTGTGTGTGTGTGTGTGTGTGTGTGTGTGTGTGTACTAAGTTGATGATTCACTCCGTGTTTGTATGTGTCTCTCTTTTTCACACTTTCTGCTCTCTCTATCTCTCCCTCTCCCCCCTCTCTCTCGCTCACACACACTCACTTCACGCACATACGCAAGCACATATAATATAGTTGTAAT
>NC_069004.1:28837140-28838850 GCF_001194135.2 Octopus bimaculoides
TATATATATGTATATATATATGTGTATATATATGTATGTATATGTATATATATATATGTATATAAATATATATGTATATATATGTGTGTGTTTGTATATGTGTGTCTGTATATATATATATATATACATATATATATATATATATACATATATATATATATATACATATATATATAGAGACTGGGGCGCACGCTCTCAACCGCACGTATATACGCAGGCTCGTCATGCACGCTTCCTGGAAACAAGTAAAAATATATGTTTTGTACACCAATTAGACTGTGTCGATGTAAAATTGTGTAGTTAATTATAACAAGAGCATACTGCTTTCAATAGCACACACACACGCACGCACACACACACACTGCATATATACACGGGCACAAATACATATACACCTACGCACGCGCAGTGCCGTCTGTATTGTCCTAACTGCTTCCAGCTCCAATTACGTCGGATTTGTTTCTTTTTAATTCCAGTTGATTTTAAACCCTAATTATTTTCACCGGGGTCAGAAGATATTTTTTAGGGATTTTTTTAGGGATCACGTTCCATCGTATGGCTCTTTATTCCCCACATATGCGTGTGCAAGTGTATAAACATACGTACATACATATATGATATATATATTCATACACACATATGTTTATACATTATGTGTGCGTCTGTAAATACAAATGTGAGTGTATATATGTATAAATATGTGTACGTACATGTGCACATATGTGCATATTTATATGTATATAAGTATATATATATATACATACATATATGTATATATGTTTTATATATGTATGTGTGTATATGTATACATGTATGCTAAAATGCATGCACACATAAATATATATATACTTGCATATCTACGTTTACATACACACAGATGCACACACACACACACACACACACACACACACACACACATATATATATATATATACATTATATGCATACATACATACATATATATACACACACCCACGTAAACATAAATAAATACATACATATATATATATATATATATACTTACATATCTAGGTATACATACACACAGACAGACACATACGTACATATACATGCATACATACATGCACATATATGTATACACACACATACACATAAACATAACTATATATTTATATATATATACACACACACACATACATATACATACTGCATACTATATACTATACATATTCCCTACCAAACGAGTGAGATGGCGTCAGACAGGGATCTCTTTACCTTCCCGTATATTGATCCATTTAAATCTTCCATTTTCCCGCGTGTTTGTAGAATCCTATCTGTTTTTGTAATGCTTTACTCAATAGGACGGTTCAGTCCCAATGATCTTTTCAGCTCCCTGGAGACGTACGAAATGAATACCATTTTTCTCAGCTTTTGTCAAATCTCTAGACAACAAGGTAGAATAGATTTTACTGTTCAGCATTTAAATCCTATACATTGCGTGAAATTCTAAATTATTAATCAGAGTCTAAACACAAAACAATCCTTATAACGGTCGAGTTACCATCCACATAGACACACGCACACACACACACAAACGCACAAACACACACACAAACACACACGCACATATATAGATTCATATATATACACATTCATGCTAACATGAGACATACATACGTGCGTTTATACATACAAGCATACATACATGTATACATACATACAGGCTTATATATATATATATATATATAT
>NC_069004.1:28839213-28841089 GCF_001194135.2 Octopus bimaculoides
ATATATATATATATATATATATATATACATATATATATATTTAGACAGCGACACAGAGAAAGGAATTGAGTGGGTGAAAGAGAAAATAATAAAAAAACAAGAACGTTTGAAACGTTGTATGATAAACGATCGCCATTATACATGCATGGGTAAATATTTGCATGTTTCCGTAGGTGGCTGCTGTTGCATGCAAATGAACATTGCATCAATATGTATTATATAAGTGTGTACGGGGGGGGAGGTTGCACAGCCAGGTAAGTTCATGCAATATAGCCGCTGTGAAGTACGTGTACAGATAACGTGCGCAGTAATCGTTGTTTGATGACAAACCTTTGCACTCTTGGTAGCTCCGTTACCAATGGACGCAAGTACGGTTGTGGGTTTAACGTGTTTATTTGGAAGTAATACGTTTCGGGGATTCGATCCCCCTACATCGGATTCGTTTAGTGTCTTTCATTGTGTTATTTTTTTTTATTGCAGTCTCCAGTTTATCGATACTCAGTTCATAACATGCGATAAAGAAAGAAGTGAAGTCAGTTACTGAGGTATTAGTTTCAACACGTGGAGGCGCAATGGCCCAGTGGTTAGGGCAGCGGACTCGCGGTCATAGGATCACGGTTTCGATTCCCAAACCGGGCGTTGTGAGTGTTTATTGAGCGAAAACACCTAAACTTCCACGAGGCTCCGGCAGGGGACGGTGGCGAACCCTGCTGTACTCTTCCACCACAACTTTCTCTCACTCTTACTTCCTGTTTCTGTTGTACCTGTAATTCAAAGGGTCAGCCTTGTCACACTCTGTGTCACGCTGAACATCCTCGAGAATTACGTTAAGGGTAAACGTGTCTGAGGAGTGCTCAGCCACTTGTACGTTAATTTCACGAGCAGGCTGTTCCGATGATCGGTCAACTGGAACCCTCGACGTCGTAAGCGACGGAGTGCCAACAACAACAACAGTTTCAACACATCGTTGTAGCTCTTTGCTGTGAAAATACTCTTGTTGCCAAAACGATGTCTCTGGAGACAGGGAAACTGAGTGAGTGTTGCATGATACAGAGAATCTCTCTCTGCCTTTGTCTCATTCAACACTCACTCAGGGCTAGATGTAAATTTTATGAGCACTTTCTAGTAATTGTTAATATTGGTTAATATTAACACAAGGACAACAATTTCGAGGGTGTGGGGACAGGCCAATTACATGGACCTCTATAATCAACTGGTCCTTAATTCATCGACATCGGAAGGATAAAGGGCAAAGTCGACCCCGGAATTTGAACTCAGAACGTAAAGACGGACGAAATAACGCTAAGCATTTTGACCGACGTGCTAACGATTCTGGCAGCTGAGCTAGATTAATCGAGAGAAAGAGAGAGAGAAAGAGAGAGAGAGAGAGAGAGAGAGAGAGAGAGAGAGAGAGAGAGAGAGAGAGAGAGAGGGAGAAAATTACAGAGATATCTTTAGTGAGTTGTTGGCACTCCGTCCCTTACGACGACGAGGGTTCCGGTTGATCCGATCATCGGAACACCCTGCTCGTGAAATTAACGTGCAAGTGGCTGAGCACTCCACAGACACGTGTAACCTTAGCGTAGTTCTCGGGGATATTCAGCGTGATACAGTATGTGATAAGGCTGGCCCTTTGAAATACAGGGACAACAGAAACAGGAAGTAAGAGTGAGAAAAAGTTGTGGTGAAAGAGTACAGCAGGGTTCGCCACCATCCCCTGCCGGAGCCTCGTGGAGCTTTAGGTGTTTTCGCTCAATAAACACTCACAACGCCCGGTCTGGGAATCGAAACCGCGATCCTATGACCGCGAGTCCGCTGCCCTAACCACTGGGCCATTGCGCCTCCAGCTTTAGTGAGTAGAAGTATCGTAAAAGAC
>NC_069004.1:28841902-28842718 GCF_001194135.2 Octopus bimaculoides
ATATATATATATATATATATATATAAATATAGATATATATATGTACGCATACACATACATGCACACGTATTCAGAAATACACCCAAGAATATAAACATATACGTACACCCCCCCTCCGAAAGAAGGAACAAGACGTCTAGCTGCTATGCTGGTGGGTTTCAAGCGCAATACCTGACTGACATCGAACAATCCTGTAACACCTGCATAATTTTTCTCTTGTGGATTTTGTGGACAGGTAAGAAACAGATAGGTAGATATGAAAACTGAAAGAAAAAAGAGATAAATAAATAAATAGCATAAATAATATGAAAATATAAATAGACGAGGGCTCCCTCTAGAATGCTTTGAATAGAATTAAATTATGAAATATTTATGGTATTAGCATGATCAACCATTGAGCCTTGTGTAATAAGGTTGCTATCTTCAACAGGATCGTCATTTTGCAATTTTGCGGTGATATAAAACTTGAGATTTTATAAAGAAACACAGGCACACATAGGTATATATGTGTATAGGCACACAGTCACACACACGCATGCGTATACACACATAAATACACGCACATACACACATAAGCACAAACCCATTCATACGCACACATTATTCTTTAACAAGAATAACATTGGTAGTGACTCTGAAGTTTCGGCCAGAGAAGCTGTCATCGGACAGTCCTATGATGGTTTGGCTGGTCGACAATTAAAGTTTCATGTTTTATTATATCTATCTATCTATCTATCTATCTATCTATCTATCTATCTATCTATCTATCTATCTATCTATCTATCTATCTATCTATCTGTCTGTCTGTCTGTTTGT
>NC_069004.1:28843017-28843910 GCF_001194135.2 Octopus bimaculoides
TATATATATATATATGTACACATACATATATGTACAGTATATATAAATCACAGTATGTATGTGTATAATGACTAACGCATACAAATCCACAATTCTCAACCGATATTCACCAAACTTTACACATGCATTGCTTATGTCCCAAGGATGGTCGTGCACTATAAAATTTTGTCCAGAGTTCCTGCGTAAATGGACAAATCGGGAAAACCTGGTTTAAACGGGTTTTTCTCTAATTCGTCGTATGTAGACAGATGTTTTGTATGTTGGGTCTTCCATACTTTTTAAAATCTATATGGTTGTATATTTGCATAGGAGAATATTTTTTTAATGATTTTCACATTATTTTGATTTATTATTTTTTCATATGTTGCAATTGCGTATTATTAATTTCTATATTTTTATATGTGTATTGGTCTGTATTGTTTGAGTGTTTTGTTTAGAGAATATTATAAAAGTGAAAGGATTTTTGTCTATTCATTTATATAAACAATTATATAAACAATTATATATGATTCGTCCCAAAGAATCAACTTTTAAATAAGAGTTTTGCTTCCACTAGCAAAAAGTTATATGTATCTTTCAGAAAACTCCATACCAAATTAACTTTATGCGGCATTCGCTTTTAGTTTATGCGCAGGCTATGTGGGAAAACAAAATAAAGGAGCTTTTGGTAGCTTATAATAAAATCAATAATCACTTAGTACACTAAATCTCATTTTCCTTTCTAACTGAAGTCAAACTCTTCGTGTCTTCAGTTTTCGTTAGCTGCAGTCAATTTTAGCGTATTCGTACACTTTAAGCATGTAGTAAATACGTTCCTTTAACACTACTTTTTCAAGTAGGTATTATATTGCCATTGTATATATATATATATATATATATATATATATATATAT
>NC_069004.1:28844265-28844931 GCF_001194135.2 Octopus bimaculoides
ACTGTGTTCTTAAGAGACACCTTATTTGTAGAAACGCGCGTAGAGATGCATCAAAATATTTATAAATTCCATCCAATGATTATTGCTATTATTACTATATTTATCCTACATTATATCGGTACGTAGAGTGATTCATGATTCTAAAATATTTCGGTAACAATTTGCCTTTTCAAATAGAAGAGTAATTAGAGTCAAATAGTTCATAGGAAGCTATTGTTCAGGACAGGCCATGCCTGTAGGCATACGAAAGGCATATTACATTACTACTCAGAGTATTCCTGAAACTGTCGTTTCTGTAGTCTGTCGGTTTGTCTGCCGGTTTTTCCTACCGCTCCTCTCTTAACTTTTCTCCCTCTATGTTTGTGTACACAATATGCACAACATCTGTCCACTTAGTTTAAATTCATTGAAATAATATTACACATTTCGCTTCACGCCTCACATGCATTGATTAAAGATAATAGCAAATATTTATCTCATTTACATATATTGCAACGCTTCTAGCAAAATACAATTCACGTATATGTTCATACGTCTGCGTACACACGCACACACTCACGCACACACACACACACACACACATATACAAACATATGTCTGTGTACATGTGTGTGAGCGCGTGCATATATATATATATATATATATATATATATATATATATATATA
>NC_069004.1:28845678-28846410 GCF_001194135.2 Octopus bimaculoides
ATATATATAAACTGTGGGGTTATAGGGAAATATTAAATGAACATTTAAGAGACTATGACACAAAAAAACCCGTCCTCCATACTCTACCAATATGCCAAAGACCAGCATGGAGGCACACTGGGTTGACTTGACATCCGCATTTTATCTAAGCACCCGAGGAACCCAACACTCAGACAAATGCAGGAGTACGTTTTCATAAATGAAAATCCCCAGTACTAAATAGCAAATATACGTAATTGGTAGTCATTCCTGTGTCATTGTACCTCCTTCATATGCCATTGAAGCAAATTTCCTTGACCTTTAAAGCATTCTAACTCGTATTATATATCTCTACTGGAAAATAAGGTAGAGCAAATGCTGTACTGATGACGTCTATTGATGCTGAAACACGTGTAGGCAACTGACCTCTAACTTCTAAGAAAGCAGACCGTCTTCTCATGCATGGTATATCGGTTTTACCGAAATCATGATATTCTGTATTATATCCCCTTTCCATTCAGATTTCACACTTGTCGACATCAAACGAATATTGTACCTCCTCAGCAAGAAGATATACACTCGGCAATTTTAATTTGTGTATTATTAAATATACTCTCATTACTTTTAATTTTGTTCCAATACATAACGGTAGTTACTTGAAGATATCTGTGTCCACTCAGTTTTGCTTTATATATAAAATCATGTGTATCAACGTACGCAAATACGTATATATATGTATATATATATATATAT
>NC_069004.1:28847025-28847660 GCF_001194135.2 Octopus bimaculoides
TATATATATATATATATATATATATATATGTATGTGTGTGTGTGTCTTTGTATATATGTATTTGCATGCGTATGTATCTTTGTATATGTGGGTGTATACGAATGTGCGGTCATGCAAGCATTAAGTAACAAAGATAAAGAGATAGGAACGGACACGTAAATATTCGTATGGCATACATATCACGCATATTTTCGAACAATATCTATGTGTATACGAGGGGGCGCTCAAAATTCCTGTCCTTAAGGCTATCGTGACTAGCTTGGTTGGAGGCCCAACCTTCCGAGATCTTTTACAGGGCTGAGGAAAATCGAAGGACCACTGCAATAAATGTTTGAATGTTTGAGGGGATTATGTTGAATAAAATCATAATTAACTGATCCTTTCTGTATTTTCTGTTACCCAAAGCCAGGAGCTTTTCAGCAACCCCACCTCGTGTATATTATAATGATACATACATCTATATGTGTGTATATGTGTGCGTGAGTATGTGTGTGCGTGAGTGTGTGTATGTGACAATATGTACATATGTATGTATCCAAGAATTTGTGAGCATGTGTGTGTATTTCTATCTATCTATCTATCTATCTATCTATCTATCTATCTATCTATCTATCTATCTATCTATCTATATATAT
>NC_069004.1:28847682-28850871 GCF_001194135.2 Octopus bimaculoides
TATATATATATATATATATATATATATATATATATATATGGGAGAATATACAAAAAATAACAACAGACGAGGACAGGTGGTGTAAATAACAAAAGTATATATTAGTATGACGCTCGGGAATACGGAAAGTCTTTGACGTTTCGAGCTACGCTCTTCAACAGAAAGAATACGGAGACAAGGAGAAAAACACGGAGAAAAAAAATTGAATAGTGTTCAGTCAACGGTCATATATATATATATATCTGTCTGTCTGTCTATCTATCTATATATGTCCTTATTCTCTGCCCTTATTCTTGTATATATGTATGTATGTATGTATGTATATATGTATATATGTATACATAAGCATATATCGTCCTGGAAATGTGCACGTAGCCCATATATATATATACACCCGAAGTGTGTCGACGCACACATGTTTAGAACAAAGCCTAATAACCGCATACACGTCTCTTTAGTATCTGCAACAACTGGAGTACGACTAACAGCCAGAATAGCCGGTTACTCGGGACAATGGCCCAGGGGTGGTGGTGGTGGTGGTGGATGCAGATTGTGGGTAGATGGAGGCGGCAGAGTTATTGGTGATGATGTTGGTGTTGTGGGGTGTTCATTGGATGTAGTCAAGATCTGCCTTTTAACAGAAAAAAAAAATAGCGAAACAGAATGAATAAAATAGAATAAGACTTCCACCGGAAATTGCAACTGTTGTCGTAGGAAAGCCTGGAAGAATTCAATCAAGGAGATATTTCAGAAGAACGACTGCTTCTGTTATTTTAGACACGAAACTTCAATGATGATAATAATATTTTTTTTCACCTGTTTTCCACCATTATTTTATATTTTGTATTTATTATTAATTTCTAAGCGAACCCCTCTTTCTGTAGACTCCTCTTTTTTTAACCCTTTAACCTCATTGAGTAAGTCTGTCTTTTTTTCTTTTTTTTACTTTTTTGTCGGCAAAGATACAGGTGGAAAAAGTCTGGGACTGTCTGGCAGGCTGGCTGGGTGGTTGGCTGGGTGGTTGGTCGGGTGGCTGGTTGACTACAGCAGTGGGCAAAGTTTGGGGACCGATTAGACAATCAATGACGTGAAGTTCACTACACAGAAGAACGTAGCCTAGAACCTAGCAGTCATGGCAACTATACCTTCCTCCACCTCCTTATCATCATCATCATCATCATCATCATCATCATCATCATCATCACCACTGTCATTATTATTGTAGTTGTAGTCGTTATTATTATTATTAATATTATTATTATTATTATGGAATGAGAGCAGCGCTATTATCAATATTATTATTATTATTATTATTAATAATAATAATATAATTATAATCGTTGTTGCTGTTAGGGGTCGATAAATTAAGTATCTGTGAAACAATGGGGACGATATAATCGACTAGCCCTCTCTCACCAAATTTGAGGCCTTATGCCTCCAGTAGAAAGGATTCTTCTTCTTCTTCTTCTTCTTCTTCTTCTTCCTCTTCTTCTTCTTCTTCTTCTTCTTCTTCTTCTTCTTCTTCTTCTTCTTCTTATTATTATTATTATTATTATTATTATTATTATTATTGTTATTATTATTAATATAAGTAGCAGAAAACCGCCCTCCCGGCGGTTTTCTGCTAGCTTATGTGTTGTGCATATTAATATTATATATACATGTAGATATGATACATAAGTTATAGAGTAAATTGACAATATGCAGATGAACTGAACAAAGACTCTGTTATAGATTATTCTGTAATCAGTAAAATTATTCATATTTTAAAAACATGATAATGGAAACTGGAAGAAAAGACTATTAGCTTACGTATGTAATTCTAACGGAAGTTGACGTTTAAAACAGAAGTGAATCTTGTTATATTAAGCATTATAATTTATGTTTACTATACAAATAAATTTTATAGTTTAATAGTTTTCAATATTCATTTATAATTTCTTCAAAGTAATTTACGTTCTGAGTTCAAATTCGCCGAGGTCGACTTTGCTTCTCATCCTTTCGGGGTCGATAAATTAAGTACCAGTTATGCACTGGGGTCGATGTAATCGACTTAATCCCTTTGTCTGTCCTTGTTTGTCCCCTCTATGTTTAGCCCCTTGTGGGGGCAATAAAGAAATAAGAAACGTTAGCACGCCAGGCGAAATGCTTAGCGGTATTTCGTTTGTCTTTAAGTTCTGAGTTCAAATTCCGCCGAGGTCGACTTTACCTTTCATCCTTTCGGGGTCGGTAGATTAGGTACCAGTTGCGTACTGGGGTCGAGCTAATCGACTGGCCCCTCTCCCCCAAAATTTTGGGCCCTGTGCCTTCAGGAGAAAAGAATATTGTATATGTTAAAGGCGGCGAGCTGGCAGAAACGTTAGCACGCCGGGTTAAATGCTTAGTGGGATTTCGTTTGTCTTTACGTTCTGAGTTCAAATTCCGCCGTGGTCGACTTTGCCTTTCATCCTTTCGGGGTCGATAGATTAGGTACCAGTTGCGTACTGGGGTCGATCTAAACGACTGGCCACTTCCCCCCAAATTTCGGGCCTTGTGCTTCGTATACGAAGTGAAAATGGCTTGTAAAGAAGTAGGTATAACACTGAACCCGTGAAAGTTTTCAGTAACGATTCGTGTGTTGGGCTGCGTTGATGGCTCAAATGCATTACCTGTGGCCGAATCGAAAGATGTGGAACTGTTGTAAAGAGGAATTGTGACTCAACCGCGATGCGCAAGTTGAACAATTTATGTGAGTTAATGAAAGAGCTATGTTTACTTTTACATAGTTTTTGTTTTAATACTCGTAATTATCATGTCAATGCACATATATACATGTGTATGTGTGTTTATGTGTGTGTATGTGTGTATGTTTGTATGTTTGTATGTGCGCATGTGTGTGTGTGTGAGAGAGAGAGAGAGCAAAAAAGGGAGAGAAAGAGAGAGCGAAAAAGAGAGCGAAAGAGAGAGTGAAAGAGAGAGTGAGTGTGTGTGTGAGTGTATGTGTGTGAGTGTGTGTGTGTGAGTGCATGTGTGTGAGTGCATGTGTGTGAGTGTATGTGTGTGAGTGTATGTGTGTATGTGTGCACGTGTGCGTGAGAGAGAGAGCGCGAAAAAGAGAGAGAAAGAGAGAGAGAGAGAGTGTGTGTGTATGAGTGTGTGTGTGAGTATGTGTGTATGTGTGAGTGTGTGTGTGTGTGTGTATGTATGTGT
>NC_069004.1:28855870-28856647 GCF_001194135.2 Octopus bimaculoides
ATATATATACACATATATACATGTGTATGTATGTATATATATATATTTATATATATATATATGGGTTGAGACAGGGATAGAGATAGTGAGAGAGAGCGAGAGAGAGAGAGAGAGAGAGAGAGAGAGAGAGAGAGAGCAAACGAGGGGGTGGGTGGAGGTGGAGACGAAACCAAACCGGTTGAACTTACCTTTCAAGTCGGCACATTGTCTGACCTTCCCCATTGACTTTCAACTCACCGATATCAGTCCCTGTCAAAAACTGTTCCTCTTGACGACCAGGTGTGTTATTCTCTCCTCCACCTTGCAGCCCTTACTCTCCTAGTCTCCCTCCCTCGCTCTTAACCTCATACTACCTTTCTACCCGTCTCTCTATCTCTCTATCTACCTGCCTTACTCCCCCTCTCTCGATGGTCTTCACTCTTTTTTCTTACTTTTCGTTCAACTCCCCTTGTTCTGTCAAATATTATCGTCTGTTTGTGTTATATTCTTGTCATATTTCTTAACTTTATCACATCATCGGATACACATCTGGTGTCGCACACGTGTGCATTTGTATTTCTGGTTGTCGTGCCTGCGTGTGTGTGTGTGTGTGTGTGTGTGTATATATAATTTCTATGCGGCGATCTATCTATCTATCTATCTATCTATCTATCTATCTATCTATCTATCTATCTATCTATTACTTTGTCAATCCAATCCATATATATATATAACTGCTTCAAGTGTAACTGCCCGAAACAGTAAGGACATCTGTTAACTTGACTGAAGAAAGAAGGC
>NC_069004.1:28857973-28858600 GCF_001194135.2 Octopus bimaculoides
ATATATATATATATATATATATATATATATATATATATAGAGAGAGAGAGAGAGAGAGAGAGAGAGGGAGAGAGAGATATATAAGCAGAGATATACAAAGAATGTGATAGAGAGGCTGACAGAGACACACAGACACACACAATGTACATACACACACATAATGTATACGTACATACATACACACACTCAGATATTTACAGATACATAAACATACAGATATATAACTACATGTCAATATGTAGTTATCTCTCTCTCACTCTCTCACTTAAACACATACACACACACAAATGTATGCGTGTGTATCTGTACGTATCTATTTATATATGTGTGTATGTGTGTGTATGTGTGTATACCTAGGTATCTATGCACATATGTATGTGTGTATATATATATATATAAATATAGTATACGTAGTAAAGATTATTTGCCAACATAATGTGGCAGTCCTGGTTAGGACGATTGTTACTGCTGTTTAACACCAGGAAACATCGTCTCCAGCTGGCTATACGACACACTGTCTGCGTCCTTATCACTTTCTCGTTCAGAGATTTAGAAATAATTAATTTCCATTTATTATACACACACACACACACACACACACACATATATGTATATATATATATATAT
>NC_069004.1:28859418-28860129 GCF_001194135.2 Octopus bimaculoides
ATATATATACATATATATATATATGTATACATATATGTGAATATACATGTATATGTATATAATTGTATGTATATATATATATATGTATATATATATATATGTATATACATATGTATATATATATATATTATACATATTCTTTTCTTCCTTTCTTTTACCTGCGTCAGTTCTTTGACTGCGGCCATGCCAGAGCACCACCTTTAGTCGACCAAATCGACGTCAGGACTTATATTTTGTAAGCCTAGTATTTATTCTATCGGGTTCTTTTGCCTTGCCGTACCGCTAAGTTGTTGGGACGTAAACACACCAACATAAGTTATTAAGCGATGGTGGGGGGAAAGACAAACAAGGACACACAAACATATACATATTCATACTTATATATCTATATCTGTATATATATCTATATCTATATCTATATCTATATATACACACACACATATATATATATATATATATATATACATGTATCTATGAGAGCGATTTTGTGTGTAAAGATAGAGTACACACACTCACACACAAGCACACACAAGGAGACGTAGATGGAGAGGGGGACAGAAAGATACTCGGAAATATAAGAAATACGTATGTTTATATATACGTGTCTATATGGGCATAAGTGCCTACAACAACGGGTACACACACGCATATATATATATGCATATATATATATATATATATATATACATATATATATGTGTTTTATATATA
>NC_069004.1:28861034-28864727 GCF_001194135.2 Octopus bimaculoides
ATATATATATATATATATATATATATATATATATATATATAAATCCAAGTAAGTTAGGGGCGGTGAATCCGATAATAATAATAATAATAGTAATAATAATATATAATAATATAGTAATAATAATATAATAATATATAATAATAATAATAGTAATAATAATAATAATAACAATAATAATAATAATAATAATAATAATAATAATAATAATAATAATAATAATAAATAAAGACTGAGGTAACTCCTCCAGAAGATTTAGAGTCAAAATTAAAAGAAGTGTGCCATTGTCATCTAGTGAACGATATTTCGACATCTCGTGTGTCTTCAGCAGCTTCAAAAAATAGTATGATCTTCTTTGAATGAAGTCCTGCTCTCGGTTGTTGAACTGACCGTCCTCCTCGACGGATCCAAGAACGGCGGCGTTTAACATTATGGTAAAGAATCCACTTTTCATCACCTGTAAAAAGCCTATCTAAAAATGTTGCTTGAAAGTGTCTCGAAAGCAATGATTGACAACACGCAGCACGCTGCTGTCGATTCTCTAGAGACAGCTCATGAGGGACCCATTTTCCAGCCACTGAAACCTTTCCAATGTGTTTTAGCTGGCGTACCACGGTTGTATGGGCCACGTTTAACTGTTCTGCAAGTTCCCTAGGTAGGGATCTCTAAAACAAGAGTTTCCAACATTTCGGAATCAAGTTTTTTTTTGGACGACCCTCTTTTGGCTCTTCCTTCAAAATGAAATCACCACTTTGGAAACGGGAAAACCACCTCCTGCAGCTTCTTTCATTCACTACATCATCCCCATAAGTGCTCTGAATAGATCTTTGTCGCTGCACTTGCATTAACACCTTTATGGAATTCGTAGAGTAAAATATTTCTTATGTGATCTTTAGATGGGAGAAACATGGTGGTAAAATTTTCTGAGAATTATGGCCAGAAGTTAGATTATCTGAAAGAAAATTGTACAAGTTAGACGCAGAGATATCTTAAAACTATAAGAAGAGGTTAAAAAATTGATAAATTCGTTTTGAAACATTTTTTTCTAGAAATCGGACATTACTTTTGCACCAACCTGATATATATGTCTATAGTCTATACGTACACTTGACCATGCAATATCGTTCTCAGGCCACGATTGTTATATCATCGATGGTGCCTTGGCTGCTAATGCCCAACTTTACATGATTTTACCAAATTTTCAATGTCCCCGTCTACTGACGGCCAATACACGCAACTGCTCATCAAAGCTTTCATCCTTCACATCCCCGGGTGTCCACTATGAAATTCATGTAATATCCGTTTCTATAGTGCAGTTGGTACTATCACTCTTTCTGCGTACATTAATGCATCGTAGCAGAGTGGAAAATGGTTCGCATTCATGTTTCTCTTGTTTATTTTTCAAGTTTCCCTTCATAGTTATGATGTATTCGTCCTCCGCTGATTTACTTTTTATATCTTGTACAGTCACTGGCAACTCTTGAATGACATTACACATGTATGTACACATGTATGTACACATGTATGTACAAATAGATCTCATAATGCAGGGAAACGGTTGCATAATCAAGTACCTGCATGCCTGGAGAACTACGCACGTTTCCACAAATTATATGATTTTAGCACCAGAGTCGGTATCCTTGGGATTAGTACAGTATAGTCCGTAGTATCCGAGGGCATCCGGTTGATCATCATCATTGAATCATTTCCTCAGACGATATAACATGAGTGGATGAACCAGTGAGGGATATTTATCCCTTCTTGCCAGTATGAAGCCCAATTTAACTATATTCATCCTACATTATATCAGCATAATCATGATGCAACCCCGAAAATCTGACTCAATCGTCAGTATCATTAAACAGTAGCTAGAATAATGAAATAGGAGCGTTATTTGCATACCTCTAACGTTACGTGTCTGGCCATCAGTTCGATTTCCGGCGGTCCGTTGTGTCTTTGAGCAAGGCACTTTATTTCAAGTTGTCCCTGTCCACTCAACTGGCAAAAATGAGCAGCACCTGTATTTCAAATGACCAGCCTTGTCACATTTTGTATCATGCTGAATGTCTCTGATAACTACGTTACGAGTAGACATATCTGTGGAGTGGTGAGTCACATGTTAATTTTAAAAGCAGACAGTTCTATCGAGCGGATTAACTGGTACACTCGCTGTCGTGTACATGTGTATATATGTATACATATTATTTTTGTTTTTTATTCTGTTTGCATCGTATGTATGTCTGTATGGCTAATTATTATGGAGCAATATAACTGCACCACATATGATTATTGCCATATATGGCTAAAATCTAACTACAATCACTCGTGATATCTAATGTCATCCGGCTGGATTTTTTTATGTATGCGTGTGATTGTGTGTGTGTATGTATGTGTGCGTGTGTGCGTATGAGAGAGAGAGAGAGAGGTGGGGATAACTACAGCGTTAGGGATGTCATCTCCAGCAATGTGTGAAGACTGAATTATGAAAACATTTTTAACAACAAAAGTACTTGATTCAAAATTTTAAATTTTCAACCAAACAGTAAAGAATAAATCACACCAAAAAGGAACAGCAACAAACCAAAAAAAAAAAAAATATGGCGATGTGATGTCTCTGCAGAGAAATGCAGCATTGCTTCTTTACTAAAAATTAATTAAAACTAGTTGAAGTCAAAATGTTCTCCATGTTGTGGAATAACAGTTATGTATTCAGAATAGAATCCATTAACGATATTTAATCCACGGTTTCCCACGTGATATCTTTGTCTTGAATCAGTTATCTGTCTGCAGGCATACTGGGGCACTGCATTGATCAGTTTCAGTGGCACACATCGACCCCACTATTTAATTATGATTTATTTATTTATTTTTAAAGCTAGGTACTTAATCAGTCGATTTTCCCTTTTTTTTTTGTTTTGTTCCAAGCGGGTGTTAAATTGTGTCTGATAGCCGACACGGGCTTTCTAATGCAATCTACAAGGTTAACACTCCAATCAAATTGTTATATATTCACGTGTATATGTGTGTATGTGTGCGTATATAATACTTTTACACTAATATATATAGATGCGTGTATGCATGTGTATATGCGTGCGCAAATGTACATGTATATGTTTATACAAATGTATGTGCATACACAGTACATGCGCAAAAATATAGGCGCATATGCACATTTACGAAGTGGTATCAAACAATTCCCGAACTAGTTATGTTTAATAAAAAATAACTTATTTACCAAAGTTTTAACATCCTATCGTCCGAAATAGTGACCTAGTGTCGCAATACACCGGTCCCGGGGTTCCTGTCACTTTTGGAATCCGGCCTAGAAGTCGTTTTCCGTGAGTTGAGGACCTGCGATTCGCTCTCGATCTCGACAACAGTTTTAAAACGGCGACCTTTGGGCTGCGTTTTCATCTTGGTGAAGAGATGGAAGTCCACAGGCGCTGAATCTGGCGAATAGGGCGGGTGTAGAAGCGACACCATGTTGTTTTTGGCGAGAAACTCACACGAGTGAGGCAGCTCGGTGACAGGGTGCCTTGTCATCGTGAAGAATCTCCAATTCTTGGCGCTCCACAGATCCGGTCACCTGCGCTGAATGCCCTCCCTCAAACGCTTCAAACGTCGTTGATTGACCTCCGTCGATTCTCATGCACAAGCTGATGAATTTTCGCCGCATTTCCGGAGGTGGCGCTCGTG
>NC_069004.1:28864897-28866007 GCF_001194135.2 Octopus bimaculoides
TGGTGGCGGCGGTGGCGGTGGTGGTGGTGGTGGTGGTAGTGATGTAGGTGATGAATGTGATGGTAATGATGACGATGTTGATGATGATTTTGATGACGACGATGACAACGAATATGATGATGATGATGAAGATGATGATGATGAAGATGATGATGATGAAGATGATGATGATGAAGATGATGATGATGAATACATATATGACGCAACGATACCTCTTATTACATTATCACACGGCCTGCTGGAAACAGCAGTCAAATCTCTCTGAAAACTTACACATTCGGCTTCGAAATAGAATAGAAACAAAAGAAAAAAAGAGAATTAAAGCACGCATTAGATACTGTGATCCTAGATATACTATGCCAATATTAAAAAAAAAACAAACTGAAAAACAAAGACTAGATGCAATAGTCATAGTTGTGACGCTTTCAATCTTATGCCAGTTCGTTCAGCTGCGAATTGAAGACGAATACCAAACAACAGCAGCAACAACAACAACAACAACAACAACAACAACAGCAACAACAACAACAACAACAACATCATAATAATAATAATAATAATAATAATAATAATAATAATAATAATAATAATGATAATAATTCAGCATGGCCCACAGCTCATGAGTTGAAACTAGATAAAATGAAAATGAAAATGAAAATAAATACATTTAGCATTGCATTTCAAAATTTTTTGCAATGGAATTTTAAAACATTTTTTTGCTAATTTTTTCCAATGAATAAATTAAGTAACCACTTTAAAACTTTAAAAGTGTTTTATTCACATGAAATCCATTAAGTTTTACATTTAATCTTGTGTGTGATGAAGTGGTCATATTTTCTTTTTTTCTTTTCTTTTAGTTTTTTTTTTTAATAAAACTGTTTAAAGTTAAAGATCTTAAACATTTTACGATTGAAGAATTTTTTTACGGCGCTGAATAAGATACCACACACAAACACACACACACTCAGACGTATACACTCTCACGCGCACGCTGACACCGACATTTGTATGTGATGTACAAAAGTCCATCACACACACACTCAAACAGCATACACACATATATGTATATTCGTGTGTAGGTATATATATATATATATATATATATATATA
>NC_069004.1:28866017-28866937 GCF_001194135.2 Octopus bimaculoides
ATATATATATATATATATATATATATATGTATGTATACAAATATACATATTCTGGCGAGAACATATATATATATATATATATATATATATGTTCTCGCCTGAAGATCGTTGTGGCGTGAAATTTAAGCCATTCAGTTTCAATACATCGTGCATTGAAAGCTCTTATTCTTTCGTTATAATTCACAGTTCCCGAAAAAATGTTTGATACTCTCCCTTCATTATTTTAGACAGCCTGACCATTTTACTTTGAAACTAGCGTCTCAAGGGACATACACACACGTACACACAGAGACACACACAGAGTGCATAACACAGCATCTTAAATAAGTTATAGCCTAGATCGATCTGAGTGACCTAAAATGTGTCATGATGCATCTAAAGAAAGTGAACAATGAAATAATTATATCCTGCGGTCAGCGGACACATTTGTCCAATCCCAGGCAAAATCAAGACCATCATTGTCCCCATTGTGATTTCGTTGCAAAATCCATTCCTGCACTCAAAATGCATTCCCGCATTCAATGTAAATAGATGCAGCTTCTGTTCTAAATTATTTCTTATTTTCAATCTTTTCCGTCAAGCACTCATACGTCGAAATTGATGGGTGTGACCATCACGTATATAACTATGTATATATATATATATGTATATATATAAAATTAAACAATGGGGTAAAAAATTGGATATTAATTAATATCAATTTAATACTAGGTAACTAGCACATTAAGAGAATCGGGGACATTCAGAAAAAATATCTGAGATCTCAAGGATTATTGCATGTTTATATAAAAATATTGCTTCGCTAGATTCCCTTTAAGAATTATTCGGTCTTAGTAGACACATGACGTGATCTTCTTCTAGCACATTACCAGTCCACCTAGTGGCATCCGGTATATATACTCGTATATATATATATATAT
>NC_069004.1:28867189-28868437 GCF_001194135.2 Octopus bimaculoides
ATTTGTCCCCCACCGTCGCTTGACAACCGATGATGGTGTGTTTACGTCCCAGTAACCTACCGGTTCGGCAAAAGAGACGATAGAACAAGTACTAGGCTTACAAAAAATAAGTCCTGGGGTCGATTTGTTCGACTAAAGGTGGTGCTCCAGCATGGCCGCAGTCAAATGACTGAAACAAGTAAAAGAATAAGAGAATATATATATATACAGTAATACTTCACTTTTCGAGGACCCGCTTTACGAGATCCCGGATTTACGAGTTTTAATTTTTCAAGCACAAGATCCAAATTTTGAACGATGTGCAAAAGTTTCTACTACCATAACAAATGCTTCTGCGTATTACTGAGAAATTTATAGAAAGTGAAAAAAAGCTTCTAAGCAAACAACTCTAGGCCTGTTCATTAAAGGAATCTACAAGTCCGTCTACGAGTGCTTGTGAATCGGTGATCGCGTCTATAAGTGATGGTGTGCGCGAGTCTAGAGCGAGTTAAAGTGATCCAGAAAATAATAATAATAATAATATTTTTTTTAAATTATAAATAATCTTGGCATTCTTTTTAATTTACACAAAATATTCTTTACATTCTACTGTTGTTTTATTGCCTAACGAATTCTAGGGCTGAAGAAGAAGAAAAGGAATACTGTAGCATGCAATTCAATGGAGATTTAGCTGCTATTTCTCGCCGTGCTTTTTTTTTTACCTTGTGGTTAAGAGAAGCGAGTAAAGATAGGAAATGACTAAATTGGGATAAGAATAGGGAAAAAGGGGTTTGTAAGCATGGGCAATCAAGGAGGAAGGAGTTTAGGGTGTGGGTGGAGATATGTTAGGCTATGTACCTGTACGGATAATGTTAATTAAGACAGGTAAAAGAAGGTGAGTCTAAGATGGTCAGACAGGTGTTTTGATAAATTCAGTAATACTTTGAAGTTAGAGGGATTATTACAAACACTTTCTCTCTCTCTCTCTTTCTCCCTCTCTCTCTTTCTCCCTCTCTCTCTTTCTCCCTCTCTCTCTCTCTCTCTCTCTTTCTCCCTCTCTCTCTTTCTCCCTCTCTCTCTTTCTCCCTCTCTTTCTCTCTCTGTCGTTTCCCTCCTCCCATTCCTCTATCTCTTTCTTTGTCTTTGCTTCTCTCTCTCCCCTCTTATCCTCCTCCCTCCCCACCGCCCAATTTCTTCCTCTCCACTCTCTCTTTCATGTACTCTCACTACTCTTCTTTCTCTCTATCGCCACTTCTAATCCCTCTCTCT
>NC_069004.1:28869651-28870396 GCF_001194135.2 Octopus bimaculoides
TTTACCTACTCCATTCTTTCATTTTTGGATATTTATGCGCTTATACAGCAACTCCAGTTGCTAACCATGAACTATAAAATAACCATTCTTTCAGCTTATCGTACTTCGATATGGGAAAAATTCACGACCTTCTGCTCCAATAAACCACTGCTGTTCCTGAGAGTTTATACCCTCCACGGACTGCGTGAAACTCACTAACTTCCTACATCTTGATCTTTGGATCTTACCTTTAACACACACACACACATACATATACACACACACATACATATACACACACACATACACACACACATACACACACACACACACACTTATATATCTATATACAGCCCTAAAATACAAAAAGAATTTACCAAGACGAGGTGAAAACAACAGTGTATTAGCTTAACTAGCAGGAAAAATGGAAGATGCGTTCAATGTCTCAAGCCTACGCTCTCCAACAAAAAAGATAGAAGAGGACAGAAATACACACACACACACACACACACACACACATATTTGTCATTGTAGATACATTTATGTGTGTATGCGTATATATGTTACACACGCATATGTTCATGTGTGTATGTATTCCATATCAACGTTCGTATATATTAGGACATACATAAATGGTGAGTGATTTGCTTAATTTTACACATTCTCGTATATTCTCTTTCTTTCGTTCTTTCTCCCTGTCTTATGCATCCACACACACACACACACACACACACACACACACACACACACACACACACACACACAC
>NC_069004.1:28870524-28872619 GCF_001194135.2 Octopus bimaculoides
TTATGCATCCACACACACACACACACACACACACACACACACACACACACACACACACACACACACATATAAAAGCACACACAAGTTCAGATACGAGCATACGCAGACACACAGATTACGATGCATATCTATTTACAAAGAAAAAAACACTACTTGGCGGCCATGATAATCATGGCACTTTATACAAATTTTGAGATTGAAATTGTTCACCATACAAGATTGTTCACTATTTAACATTCATTGAATCATCACTACAGGATTCGCGTTAAAAATGAACAAACAATTACTGGACTATAAGCAATAAATAACTAATGAGGAAACCAATCAAAAAGAGATGGATGTATCAATTAACTTGTCTTCCATATTGAGTTTCTCATCTGTTCAACAACAATCAACCAATCATATTGGAGATTATCATATTGTCACGTGAACTACCAAAACTCTTCGTAAACATACCATCATTTAAACTTTCTTCTTGTGATCTTAATATTACCATGGATATTAAGGTGGCGATATTGAATTCTGAGTTCAAATTCCGCCGAGGTCGACTTTCCCTTTCATCCTTTTAAGTTCTATAAAATTAGTACCAGTTGTGCACTGGGGTCGATGTAATTACTGGCCTTTTCCCAATATTTACAACCAATATAATTATGGGTGTTATCAAATATATAATTATGTGGAATATACGACAGATATCATCATGTGAATAGTCTCGGTATCAAAATGTGAAGAATATAATAACATGCGGACTATATCATATCACTATGAGCACAGTATCATATCAATATGCGGGTAATACTATATGATTGTGTGAACAATATTATACCAATATCTTAAAGGTATCACATCAGTATATGGATTTTATTATAGCATTATGTAAACTATATCATTTTATATGAATTGTTATACCGTCATGCGAATTATATCGTATCATTATGTGAACAATATCATGCTACTATTTGCACCTTGATATCATTTTGTGAACTCTATCATATCATCATATGAACTGTGACATCATGTTCATTATATTACATCATTACTTGAATTATAACATATCGTCTTGTGAACTATATTGTATCATTATGTGAATTATATCGTGCCATTACTTGAACAATATTATACCAACATGTGGATTTTATGATATCATTATATGAAGTAGCATTTCATCGTGTGAACTATATCATATAATGTGAAGTATACAATATCGTTTCGTGAGTCATATTACATCATGTAAACAATATCACAACGTTTTGAGAATATACACATATCACCATGTGACCAATATCATGCCATTAAGTGAAACATATCATATCAACACCATATAAGCATACCATCATATATGAAATATCCATTCATCTACTAATTAACCAATGAAGACGCCATTACAAATGGCTTTCGGTCATGGTACGTTTAACCTTACTATTTTTTTTATTAATTAATTTTAATAATTTATTAAAATCAAACTAACAATTGAACAAAAGACATTAGTTCAACTTGGTGATAATGTTGCTCTTATTACCCAACACTATCATCATAATAGTTGTCCAATATTAGTGAAAAACATCGAGTTTGTTGTTTTCCTTCTATGTTTTAGATATTTTGAAATCAAGACTCATGGCTTAGCGACCATGTGGTTTGGGTTTCAGTTCTACTGCGCAGCATCTTGGGGCAAATGTTTTCCATTATAGTCCCAAGCAAACTAATGTCTTTTGAATGAACTTTGTAGACAGAAACTGTATGAAAGCTCATCGTAAACACGTAGTGCAGGATAAACATGTAAGAAATTCTCTTCAGACAGTAAAGTCAAATTATTTGATCCTCCGTCTGAGGAATATCGGATAGGAAATTTCCTACATGTTTTATCCAACATGTACAACATACTTATCCAGTGAAGTACAGCTTAATTGCTTCTCTGAAATGATTCTGACCATTTCCTATCATTTTATGTGGTTAGCCACATTTGGATTGTATCAGAGTGATCATAATGTACCTGCCCGGGTTTAAAATCACCACTCCTTAAAGTTACACACGCACACACAAACACCCTCTCTCTCTCTCTCTCTCTCTCTCTATATATATATATATATATATATAT
>NC_069004.1:28878267-28878910 GCF_001194135.2 Octopus bimaculoides
CACACACACACACACACACACACACACACACTCACACACACACACAAACACAGAAGTAAAATGCCACTATTGTCTCATTAGAAAACTTGAACAATAGAACGCCATGAAATAAAAGGAAAGAGCCGCGAATACAATTGATCACGTGGTTTTACAGGTAACCAATGACAACTTTTCGTACTCCATACCTTTTTTGTCAGGTATGAATATATTGTATTGTCTAATACAGTACGGTCGTATTTTAATCAGCCAGAGAGGGATGTGAAGGGAACAAGTTCAATACAAGATAGTGTACGCAATTTAATAAGGTGTGTTTGTGTGTATATTTTTCATTTCTATTTTTTTCATAGGTTTTTATCGACTATAAATATAGGGAGATTCATGGTAATATGATTGGATTAAAACTACCCATAATTTATAGGGTTCGGGTGGGTCATTGAATAATAAAATTATATTGATATTAATACCGTAATTTATAGCTGCTCACACTCGTAAATAGACGGATGCGTGCATGTGTATAGATACATGCATACATATATACATACTTAATACATATCTCTCTCTCTCTCTCTCTCTCTCTCTCTCTTTCTATATATATATATATATATATATATATATATATATATATATATATATATATATATAT
>NC_069004.1:28879572-28882301 GCF_001194135.2 Octopus bimaculoides
TATATATATATATATATATATATATATATATATATATATATGTCGATATATATCTTTCCATATGAAGCAAAGATTTTACTCTTTGTGTAATGTTTCTTAAAGTTACTTGCATTTTTTGTTCTGTTTTAAGGGAGTTGTATATTATGTTTATCCGCTCCATGGATGAATCAAACATCAAGTATGTGTTTAATTCATTTGATAAAATGATAGCAGTTCTTTGTGTCCGAAATTTATGAAGAAGAGCCTACATGAGCCGTTCTGTCTCAGACTGCCAGTTCAATTCAATACCTGTCGCTTTCGCCTTCATCGCTGGAGGGATTTTCTTTCTTCCCTTGTGGTTTTAAAGCGGGAGTCAGTCCGCACAATGCGATACCCTTTTTAGGCTTGGAGGTTTGACCACATTGGTTCAGAAGTCTAAGATGGCAGCGGTGACCAGCAAGTTGTAGGATTCACACAGGAGTGGACTTCTCCTAGGTAAATTGTCTTGCAGAACTAGGTGTGCCTTCTCTGGAGACGCTAGAAGGGAGTCAAAGAGGCAGGAGACTACCTGGGGGACTCTACTCCATGATTTGCTATCGGGGCTGAATCCCCAAACCTTTTATTTTCCCCAAGGTACTCAGAACACAGTGATGGTTTGTGTTTGGAGTTTCTTCACTAACATGCTAATAAATTCATAGCCGGGACCTTCACGGGACTAATACTCCGGGTCAAAGTAAACCAGGGTCTAGCAAGTAATTCCACGCTCTGCAGAACACTAGAACTCCCTAACCAGGCCCCACTACTGCATGTGGTTTAAAGTATCGTCCAAGACAGTTGACTCATTAACGTGGTTTGTGTATTTGTACTGGCTTCAAATTTTGGTACAAGGACAGCAAAGCAATTTCGGAGAAGAAGTAAGTTGAGCACATCGACACTTGTGCTCAACTGGTGCGTATTTTATTATCTACGGACATATTTTATCGATCTTGAAAGAATCAAAAGCAAAGTCGACCTCGGTAGAATTTAGACACAGAACGCAAAGCCGAACGAAGTGCCACAAAGCATTTTGTCCGTCGTGCTAACGATTCTGCCAGATCTCCGCATGCAGAATTCTCTCCAGAAATACTTGATTCTATGTCTTTGCCTATTAGTTTGTTTTTCTTTTAAATACCCGTTGTAAATTATAGCTTCATTTAAGGAGAATCTTCTGGCTAAAGATTTCTCCATTGGACATTTTGTATCTGTGGTTATTTGTATCTGTGTTATAAACGAACGTGAAATATTTATTATTATTTATCTCAAAGTTTATTTCTATAAATAGTGTCATTATATTGATAGATGTTTCATTGGTACAATTCATCCACTGTTTGTTAAATTTTTGAAAAGAATTGTTTTCTAAGAATTAATTTCTAAATGCCCAAGATCGAATACTATGCCAAATATATATCATATATAACGTATGCATCCTCATCAGCGTCATCATCGTCATCATCGTCGTCGTCATCATCATCATCATCATTTGATGCTTAGTAGAAGTTCTTTTTCGGATTCTGAGAGCTAAGATAACAATATTATGTCATGATTTTTTATTCTTGCCAAAATTAAACATCTGCCACAGTAGTATATATGTGTATATATATATATATATACACACACACATATTAATATATATGTGCCTATCACACACACACACACACACGCACACACACACACACACATATATATATATATATATATATATATAGAAAGAGAGAGAGACATATATGTAGACATATATGTAGACATATAAAACAGACACAAACACATAAGCATACACACACACACACACGCATATATATATTCCTTGATTTTACTGAGCACATAAAGAGCATATTTAGATGACTTCGGGACAATAGATATGTTGTATCTTAACAAGGTGGGTAGTAACACTGTGTACATTAAATATTCATACATATATACATGCATATATATATATGTATATATATATATATATATATATATATATATATAAACATATATATATATATATATATAAAACCGCACATATAAATACACATAAAGAAAATCACATTTCCCCTTCTTTGAAAGGTCGCGGCTTGGACATAATGGTGATCACGTGGTAAGTATATCCTATGAGTTTTTCTTGTTGGCGTCTTTCATTGTGGACAATGGGAGGCGTTCCCCATCAACTTGCCAATTTGTTGAGGATGTCTGTCGGTAAGGACGAATGTGGTACCGTTGTCGAAGAGAAACAAAGAACCAGCCAGGAAATCTATAGTATAGCGTGGGTAGAGGGCTTCTCCAGCCAGCCAGGTGGTTGTCTTGTCTTCTCGAGACAACAAGGGTCTTCTCTCAAGACAAGAGAGCCTCTATGCAGTCGTTCGTTTTGCTAGAAATAACAGCCAGGATATCTTGAAATTACATAATTTAATCTGAGATAAAATCCTAGATGCAATCTATTTGAGGAAAATAAAATATGGAGTTATGGGTATGGCTGGATTGCCTTTTATCATACGTAGGGGCATTGAAAACTTCCTGGATTTCGATATAAAAGAAAATACAGGAAGATCAGCTGATCAGTTAATTGTGATTTTATTTAACATATTTCCCTTTCAGATTCACTCACTAATTGCAGAGGACTTCAATTTTTCTAAGCCCTGTAAAAGAACTCGGAAGGTTGGGCCTCCACCCAGGCCTTTGGGGATACCCTTAAAGCCAGAGTATATATGTATATGTATATATATATATAT
>NC_069004.1:28884276-28886853 GCF_001194135.2 Octopus bimaculoides
ATCGAGATCACCATGTGTAGAACTTTTATACTGGATGAGTATGCAACATGTGTTAAATATTTGATGGCTAAAACACGGAACTAACTATATTTATATTAAAATCAATAATATACCATCTGTAACACAGATGTTTCACGAATACTGCTACGAGATATTTTAGAATTTGAAAAATTTTCTTATAATATGAAGTCTTTTAAACTAGTTTCTCAGATGCTAAAATTTTTGCGCTTGGATTGTTGGGTCTCTAAATCAATTGAACTAGTTTAACATATGTCTAAATCTGTGAAATGGAGCCAACAGATGTTTAAGACGTATATTTAAATACCTGAGGTTGCTCGAGCTGATGTCTAAATGGTTGATATTGATCTAACAGATGTTAAATATTTGTGATTGACCGAACACATGTTTCTGATTGATCTAAAAGATTTTTGAGATTAATATAACATACGAAATTGCCTAAAATTTATCCATTAGCCATCAAAATGAGATTCGTCTATGAAACGCCTAATGTCTAAGTTTAGTCTGACAGATGTATAATATCTAAAGTTATTCAAACATGTTTAATATCTGAGGTTAGTCGAATACATATTAAACTGTCTGAAATTAGTTTAACAGATGCCTAAACGTCTAAGTTTGTCATAACAGTTGTCTGAACAGATGTCTGGTAGACTAAATTGGTCTTTAGTTACCTGAATGTCTGAAACGTCTCTATGTTCCAAATGGGTGATCTAATTAAAGTCTAAATAGCTGATATTGCTCAAACAGATATATAAATACCTAAGGTAGGCTTAACATAGATATAAATGTTAGAGAATAGTCTTTTGGGATATTGAATGCCTGAAATTATTCTAACTATTACCTAACGCTTTAAGATTGATCTAACAGATGTCTAAATGTCTAAGATTAGTCTAACAGATGTATAAATGGCTATGACCTGCCTAACAGATGTCCAAATCTTTGAGATTCACTTGACAGATATCTAGATGCCTTGAGACTGTCTATTAAGCGTCTAAATATATAAGATTGCTCAAGAAGATTAATAAATCTGAAGAGATTCTTGACAGAAGATGAATTGTGTGAGAATAATCTTTTGGGCGTATAAATGCTTGAAATAAATCAAATGTCAAAATCTCCAAGTTTAGTCTAACAGATGTCTAAATATCTGAGATTCATCTACGACGTGTCAGCTATCTAAGATGATTCTAACAGATGTCTTAATTTTCTGTTGTGGGTCTGTTAGAAGATGCGTGAGTGAAATTACTTACTTTTATTCCAATTTTTACGACTCATTATTTAATTCAGATTTAGAGAATATTGTTTATGCCATTGTCTGTCCAAAGCATTTTCTTAAGCTTGCCCTAAACGTTTATGGTTCTTTTCAGAACTTTAAATTAACCCTTGCTTCATTCGTCCTGAGTAATATAAAACTGTCTTTGTATAAGTCTCAAGTCACTCTGGTGGTTGAAAAACATTGAGATTGTGCATCGTTTATGATGCAGGAACGCCAGGAAAAATACGTCGAAGTATGTCCTATTTATCGCTTGTCATATAGAGGATAGGAGGGGTGGGGTGGGTCAATAAAATAAGTACCAGTTGGATACTGGGGTCGATGTAATCGACTTCCTCCCCTCCCCGAAATTGCAGGTCTTGTGCTAAAATTTCTAACGAGTATTAGTTGTCTGTTTGAATGCGGTGAGCTGGCAGAATCGTTACCGCACAGGAAAAAGTGCTGAGCGGCATTTACGCCGTCCTTACGTTCTGAGTTCAAATTCCGTCGAGGTCGATTTTGCCCTTTCACCTCTTCGGAGTCGACAAAATAAATACCAGCTGAGCACTGGGGGGGGGTCGATGTAATCGATTATGTCCCTTTCCCGACATTACTGGCCTCGTGCCAAAATTTGAAGCCATTTTTAAAATGTACGTTATGTTTGGTCACTGTAGATAAAAATAAACAGATAAATGAGGCCAAGAAATGAAAACATAACATTTGAAACGTCTATTACATCATGTTAACGAACAAAGGTGCAGGTCTGTATGAATGCATACGCAGGTGTGTGTATATATGAGCCTATTGAAAAGTGTGCCGTGATGATAGAATTCAAACACGATTCAAACGCGTGTGTATATGATTGCAAATCAATGACAGTGTGCGTATGACTATATACAAACTTATGTATGCATAAGAGTGTATTCAAACGGGTGTGTACATAAGTGGATTTAGAGATGAATATATTTAAAGGAAATTGTATATAGAATTATAAATGTATATAGAATGTATAGATACATACAAAAATAGTGCTAATTATAAGCGTTGTGTGTTGCGATCAAAAGGAATTTCTATCAAATATTCATACACAAAACTGTATAGTCAACATGTTGATAATGCTTTGTGAGTGTTTGTGTGTGTGTATGTATGTAAGTGAGTGTATATGTGAGTGTATGTATATATTTCTATATACGTACATGTTTATCTACAAAATAGTTTGTTAAATAACGCATAAATGCAAAAGAATATATATACAAAATTTTGAATATTCACACACAGGAGCAAATACATGTCTATGCCTGTGCATATAT
>NC_069004.1:28886953-28887307 GCF_001194135.2 Octopus bimaculoides
GAACGTGTACCTGCATATGTGTCACCTTCTGATTGAAGTCTGAGAACTTATTTCTGCCACCTGTTCACTGGCAAAAGTATGAAGTCTTACCTGTTCCCTTTGTCACCCTCTGTGTAATCAGTCACCCTTCAAATTTTAAGGGCTTGCATCACATTATTATTATTATTATTATTGTTATTATTATTATTATTATTATTAATAATAATAATAATAATAATAAGAAGAAGAAGAAGAAGAAGAAGAAGAAGAACAACAACAACAACAGGGCGGCAAGCTGGCAGAAGCGTTAGCACGGTGGACGAAATGCTTAGCGGTATTTCGCCGGTGACTATGTTCTGAGTTCAAGTTCGGCCT
>NC_069004.1:28888256-28889010 GCF_001194135.2 Octopus bimaculoides
TATATATATATATATATATATATATATATATATATATATATATATATATGGGTATACATAAGCCTAAATATTTTGTCCTCTCATATTTAAACGAAGAATTTTCCTCCGTGCAACATACAAGATATTAATATACTGTTCTAAGTATTGATTTTGTTGTTTTTGTCTTTGCTGTTTATCCTGTAACGTTATTTCTAAATTTTAATGTAAGAAGGTTCCACGTTTATTGAGTAGAGCAAGGAAACAGGATGCTACAGCAAAGAGGTAGTTCTTTATTAACTTACCAAATATGCTCCCCTGGACAGGCAATGAACCGGAAAACCGTATCAATATGTATGAGTGTGTCCATTTTGTTTTTCTTCGCATGGATACGTCAGTTAATGAGGAAGGAAGTGGCTAGGACCCAAATAGGGTTTAGTCAAGGGTGAAGGGCTGTGCCCTAACTTAACGTAATTTACATTGCAACCGTTTTAGGTGTCCATATAATTAATTTAAAAGACTTAAATTCTTATATACACGAATGTATACATGCATACAGAGACATAATGCACACACACCTTCGTGAGCATATACATGGACTAACAAGCACATACACGCACACACACACACAAACACACGCACACACACACACACACACACACACACATACACACACACAAAACACTGGTCTTGGGGTTAAACTTTCAAAAGAATAGGGTTAGGACACTTAGAATAAAGAACTTCCGTTTTACACTTTCTTTTCTTTCCATCCTTACAT
>NC_069004.1:28890011-28892648 GCF_001194135.2 Octopus bimaculoides
AGAGAGAGAGAGAGAGAGAGAGAGAGAGAGAGAGAGAGAGAGAGAGAGAGAGAAACGCATTCAAACACAGACAAACGCATAAAGCAGGTTTTAATTACGTTCTGTTTTCATTTCGCCGATTAAACTGTTAAAGAATTTTAGTTGATATCTTGAGCAGCTAATTATCTTTAATGACTGCAATAATGACTACGGGGTCGGGAAGCTATTATCGTGTTAACACCGAGAGTTAAAGCTAGAAATGTTATTTGGTTTGTGGATGAGACTGGGAACATCTTATCAATCAGTTAATGATGGATTCAATATACATCGTCTATTGATCTCATTGAAAGGTAGTAGTATTACCTGGCTCCATTCAATGTTATTGAATAAAGACAGGTGACGTGTAAGGAGTGGAGGCTTGTGTTATTTAATTCTTTGTGGGGGGGGGGCGACGTGAACATGGTACTTTACTAGCGGCAATGACGGGCGTCCATAAAGATATATGTAATGTTTGAATTACTTGTTATACTTAAGTTGTTCTTGTTATTGTGATTGCTGTCTTTCTTTTTAGTCCAAACGTCATTATGTTGCTTTGTAAGAACATCTTTACTAATGTCCTCACGAAATTAGATGTAGTACTTTTGCTTGACCATCTTACAAAGGAATTCATGTATATTTCTTTTCTACTTATCGTGGTCAACGTTGGGGTAAACTGAAGAATCATATGTCGTTACTAAAAGATTCTTTTCGAAACTATTTCGGCGCTTAGAGAAATGTTAATTTTGGAAACAAAATCTAAAGTATCCCGAAAATTGGAGCTCGATGTTTTTGCTGCGTGAAATAGAAGAAAGTTTTTCGGCAACTCCGAAATTTTAGCCAACTTTCCCGCATCCCCGAAATTTTAGCCAGCCTTCCGGCGTCTCCGAAATTTTAGCCAGCTTTCCAGCATCTCCAAAATTTTAGCCGTGCAACATTCATACCTGTTGTAAACTGGGCGCAATGGTAGAAATTTTTCAAACTATGGCTTTAAGTCCAACATAAAATTCTCGTCGAGATTTTCAAAAGTTAGCGTCATATTTTTACCACTGAAGTTAAATTTTCAAGTCTCATCGAGACAACGTTAATTTTCAACCGACGCCATTCCACATTAATCTTCAAAACCGCTTCGTATATCTATGCATTACAATTAAGTTATTTCCAAAGTCAAGATTTAAAAAAATTAAACGGATTTCTACTGACGTAGATCATTGAAAACGTGCAAATGGCCTTCAGCGCCTTGACGTTAAAATACGGTTATAGTGAATTGCAAATAAGAAACGACA
The DNA here is from genome assembly GCF_001194135.2 of Octopus bimaculoides. Lineage (NCBI taxonomy): Eukaryota > Metazoa > Mollusca > Cephalopoda > Octopoda > Octopodidae > Octopus > Octopus bimaculoides. The sequence goes on from NC_069004.1 coordinate 28,891,313, forward strand.
GCAAAATTTAACAAATGTCTAACTTCTATATCTAACTATAACAATCAAAGTAGAATTTATGATAGAGTTCCTTTAGTGATTAACTGGCACTGAAATTTTCCTAGCATTTCAAAAGTGTTGCATGACAGTTGCCAATATATTACACAAAATAGCCTCGTTTTAAAGAAATATTTCCCCATCCGCATATAGTAGCCTTTTTTCGTAACAAAATATTATGACAATTATTAGCCAGTATCTCTAATGATAATCAAAATCCAAATAGAGGTTCTGGACTCTGTACCCCTAAAAAAAGTCGCAAGAGATGTAAGCCCGGTCTATTATGTAGCAACATGAGTCAACTCCATAACAGGTTATGAATAAGAGAAATGTTACCATTTGGTGGACGCAGCTAAATGCACCAAACACAGCTTGATTTATGTTGGTTGCACAAACGAAATATTAAACAAAAACCTTTAATGAATACCGATATGAGACCCAAGCTCAATATCATTGCTTCGACGGAACTTGCCGCGTATTTTACATTGATTGTAAGTTTAACGAACCTCGGAAAGTATACATTTTTGGAAAAAAACGAGGTGGTATCAAAAATTTTCCGGACTACTTCGGTAGCGCGCCAACAGATGGTAGCACACGATTGTGTGTGCAGTGAGAGCAAGCAGTGACCTTCATGAGGCAGTGGGCCGAGTGACATTGCTGTGTTTGCTTCGCAAGTGGTGAAATTTGTGTTTTTGTAATCAAAAAAGTCTGCAAGTTTTTGCTATAATCTGCGATTTTGTCACGGATAGGAACTAAGAGCCAACGTGAAATTTTGCGGTAAACTCTAGAAGTTTTCCACAGAAACATTGAGCATGCTTCGGCAAGCTTTCGAGGACGAAGCAATGGGCCGTACGCAATGTTTCGAGTGGCACAGGCGTTTCAGAAACGGAAGAACGTCCCTGAAAGACGATAACCTATCTGGAAGACCTTGCACGAGCGTCACACGGGGAAATGTGGTATTGTGCATCGAGAATTCGTGGCAATCAGCCCCTTTTGCTATCATTCCTAGGACACCTACAACAACAGGTATTGTTTTAGTCTTCAGGTTCCACATTTTGCCAATTTCTATTTCAAGACATTTATACTTGCTCAGCTTTTGGTAGGTCTTGACAGATACGTTGATATCGATTATTATTATTATTATTATTATTATTATTATTATTATTATTATTATTATTATTATCATCATCATCATCATCATTATCATCATTATTATTATTATTATTATTATTATTATTATTATTATTATTATTATTATTATTATTATTATTATTATCATTATTGCGATGATCATTAATTA
>NC_069004.1:28893096-28893606 GCF_001194135.2 Octopus bimaculoides
TATATATATATATATATATATATATATATATATATTATAAATATATATTTAATACATATGTAGTAAATATGACGTAGAGAGGTAAAACGAACCAAAAAAAATGAAACACATACACACACACATACACGCACACACACACACGCACAAAGACATACACACATATATATAATATATATATATAGATAGATAGATACACACACATATACATATATGTATATGTGTTCATATGTGTATATATACATACATGTATATAATATTTATATTCATAAATATTTTATGTGATAACATAGTGACTGTTTTATGTTTCGGTGTCAGAAATAAAACAACTTAGTTATATTTCCTTCCACTAAACTTTATAATGTTTACTTTATGACTACCAACCCAAACAAGCCCACCACTACCGCCAGCCACTTCACTTACTACTTACCATTAACCTTACTACATCACCTCTAAGCACCAGACGCTAGGCCTATGCATATATACATGCTCAAATAGCCATAGGTGTATGTA
>NC_069004.1:28893616-28894711 GCF_001194135.2 Octopus bimaculoides
ATATGTGTGTATGTGTGTGTATAACTGTGCCTATGCTTGCGTGAGCGTGTTTGTAAAATGTTTGTCTGTAAAATATCTTTATATAGAATATTTTTATTAGTTTGTCTATGTGTATCTATAACTGAACACATATTTGAAGGGTAGGTATGTGTTGTGCGTGTGTTTATATCTACGTATATGTGTATAACAAATGCAAACTTATTGAAGCCCTTTTGGCATTTTAATACAGTTTAATTTAGTTGTAAACAAAATGTACCGAACAATATTCTATATATTTTCTGAATGAACAGCTTATTTTATTTAGTAACCGTGTCTAATACATAACCATTTACTTAATTGTTGAACTTGAATCCGTGTTCATTCTTCACTAACCTGGCTTGATAAGGAAGAAATACCCAAAAGATTAAGTTCAGTAAAGAAGGACTCGGTTTTCTCGGTGAACAAAAGATCGGTATAACCAGTGGGTCTCAGTCATTTTTTTTACTCTGAGGACACCTTTGATTCCTAATTTACTCCCGTGGGCACTCGTAACCATTTGATGTTTAAAAAATTCTTTTGTAATTTCATAATTAAATATTATTCGGAATTGTATAAGAAATGATTGTCAGAATATCTTATGTGTTGTAGACGTACAACCACTTTATTGCACATAAATTTTAATAACAAAACCTTACATGGTCCTCAAAGTGTTGAGAACCACTGCTCTAAATTATCAACGTCTGGCGATGGTTATTGAAGAATTATTGTTTACTGAGATCCTTGTGTGGGGCAGCATGGTTTGGCTGGAGAACTGCTTGAAAATATCATTCTTTCAAATATTTGGTACTAAAACCTTTTTAAGGAATTCCGAGAAGGTACCCTTTGTTAGAGCGATTTAAAAGAAATAAAATAAAATACAAAATAAAATGAAATACAAAATAGGTCCACGTGTGGCTGTGTAGTAAGTAGCTTGCTTACCAACCACATGGTTCCGGGTTCAGTCCCAGTGCATGGCAACCTGGGCAAGTGTCTTTTAGTGTAGATTCAGGCAGACCAAGCCTTGTGAGTGGATTTGGCAGACGGAAACTGAAAGAAACCCGATGTATATATATATAT
>NC_069004.1:28897488-28898026 GCF_001194135.2 Octopus bimaculoides
TATATATATATATATATATATATATATATATATATGTATATATATATATGTGTGTGTGTACATATGTAGATATATATATGTGTGTGTGTACATATGTAGATATGTATATGTGTGTGTGTGAGTATATATATGTAGGTATATATATAAGTAAACATACACGCAGTATATAAACAAACAAAACTGTCTGTCGTCAAAGTAGGCTACAGTAATAATATTGGGTGTTTGTCTAGTCAAATAAAGCCGGATCAAAGAATTATTATTATAAATCTAATATTTTACTTTCCATAACAGGTGGACGCCATGTTGGCTGAAGGGAAAGACAGTGAAACACGAGACGTGATCGTGTGAAGTGTTTAACTACCTATAAAACAATCAAGTAATACTTTATAGTTATTGTACTACAAAGGAACATCATCAAATGGACGGACTCTCAATAAATGTTTGTTTATATATTCGATGCTATTTTTATTTATACACACACACACACACACACACACACACACACACACACACACACACACACACACACACACACACA
>NC_069004.1:28898471-28899746 GCF_001194135.2 Octopus bimaculoides
TACATACATATATATATATATAATCACACACACATACATACACGCACATATATATATGTATGTGCTTTATATTATTATTATTATTATTAATAATAATAATATTATTATTAAGGCGGCGAGCTGGCATAATCGTTAGTACACTGGGCGAAATGCTTAGCGGTATTTTGTCTGCTGCTACGTTCTGAGTTCAAACTCTGTCGAGGTCGACTTTGCCTTTCATCCTTTCGGGGTCGAAAAATTAAGTATCAGTTACGTACTGGGGTCAATGTAAGAAGGCTTTCCTATCCGCGTGGAAGTGGAACATTGCACGGTGATCGCCATAAGCTTTAAGCTTATATAAAAATACCATTATTATTACTTACAGGATTGTATACTCGACGCCGTATAAAAAATCCATTCGCACCGAAAACACACACACACACACACACACATATATATATATATATATATGAGGTGGGTACTGAAAAGCTCCTGTCTTTAAGGGTTTCGCGTAAGGCCTGGTTGGAGACTCAAACTTCCGAGTTCTTTTATAGGGCTCAGAAAATCCGAAGAATCGCTGCAATAAGAGTGTGAATATGAAGGGAGAATATGTTGCATAAACTCACAATTAACTTATCCTCCTGTATTCTCTTTTACCCAAAGCCAGGAAGTTTTCAGTACCCCCAGTGTGTGTGTATATATATATCACCCTTCCCCTATTCTTCTCTCCCTTTCACCGTTCCCTCCCTCTCTCACTCTTCCTCCTACACTCTCTCATCGGTGACACGTGACGAAATGGATCTCTCTTTCTGTCCACTGCCTTCCTAAAGAAAAGACGTGCATTTTTCTGTCTCTTCTCTCATGGCTCATCTACCTAGCGTTCATAATAAGTTTTCTATCGTCTTGGCTTAACAGCCCTCACTGTTCGTTTTACTGTTTTGTTCTTACTGTCCTGTTCTTGTTAACACTTTCACCCTCCGCAAAAAATTCCAAATTTTATTTAATTTGCTTTGCGGGAAGGACTGTTTCAACGAAGTCGCATATTGTCCTTGCCTTCGAAACACGGAGTAGATGAAACAGGGACAACTGACGAAGGGGTGTACTCTTTATGTTGCATGTCTCTTTTCTCCGTTTGTTTTTCTCGTTGTTTGCAAAGAAGTTCGTTTTCTATGTTTTGTTTTTTATATTTTCGTTTCTCATTGTGTTCAACGTTTTTTTATGTCCTGTACCCATATATGCATGTATATATACATATATATGCAGGTATGGATATATGGATATATTTATATATTATTT
>NC_069004.1:28899924-28901017 GCF_001194135.2 Octopus bimaculoides
GTGTGTGTGTTTGTGTGTGTGTGTGTGTGTGTATGCTGCGCAGTAGGACTGAACCCGAAACCACATCATCGTACAGCAGGCCTCCCACATACATTTATTTTCATGAAGTACCAGCTGAGCCAAGTTCCGCAACAGCTTCTAACGATCAAAAAACATTTAGCAGAATTATCTTCTCTTCTCTTCTCTTCTCTTTACTATTAATATTTTAAGTAATATCTTGACACCAATCGGCCGCCATTTATCAACGACACCTTCTACAGATGACTAAGTCATTACGTCTTATTTAATCGGCCACATATCTTAATTACTCCTACAGCTAGCAACTAGACATCACTAAGTTAGTTCTAATTATGATTTATCGCTAATTAAACGTTAAGATTGTTGCTAAATTGATTTACAAGTAATCATTATTTTTTTAATACAAAGCGAAAATTAACTCTTATTCTGTTTTGAGTTTTAAGTTTTGTTCCGCTTTTGTTTATGTTTTTGCCTGTTTTTACTAAAGAAATATTTCAATTTTTGCAAAATTTTATTGATATTATCCAATTTTCATAAAACGTTAAAATTTCACTTTAATTATTTTGAACTGACATTTATTTTTATCATTATGAATGTGAAAGATGTGCTTAACGTTATAAATGTAAAGAACTTAACTGCTAGCTTGTGTAAAATGCAATGAATCCAGAACAACATAATGATATTAGAGAGATAATTTATTATCGTGGTAATTAATTATGTCTAATTTTCAATTGTTAGAGAAAGAGAGAGAGAGAGGAGAGACATAGAGAGAAAAGTAGAAACAGGGAGAGCATGAGAGGGAGGGGAGAGAATGGAACGGAGAGAGACAGCAGATGCGGCGAGTTTACTTGAATGGTAGGCCTAACACACCGCCCTGTTTAACACCCACCGTCAGGAACCAACGATGGAGCAACGATGCCGATATAACGAATTAAACTCTGTTCGGTCCACCGACCTGCTAGAAACAGTAGCCAAATATCCATCTGATTACCATTTACAAACATATCTACCATCACCACCACCATCGCCACATATTATTTGTAGATATATATATATATATATATATATATATATA
>NC_069004.1:28902020-28905337 GCF_001194135.2 Octopus bimaculoides
CAATAATAAAAAAAAACGTTCTTCGCAATGAACCACCGAAAACCTTCCCTAAAGCCGAGTTCTTCAAAAAGAAGTTTATGCTGACTGTTTGGTAGTGTACTGCTGGACTCATCCACTACAACTTCTTAAAACCCAGAAAAACCATTACTGCAGAAACATATTGCCATGAAATTGCCAAAATGAACGAAAACTTGCTACTCCTCCGTCCCAGACTGGTCAACAGAGGATGGTCAATCATTCTTCATGACAATGCTCGACCATACGTTTCATTAACGACGCTCCAGAAGTTGAGAGAACTTGGTTACATCGTGTGCGCTTATTTGTGTGTATACATACATTTAGGTTAGAAGCAAATAGAAAATAATTATAATCATCAAAATAGTTAAGAAGGATTAAAGATGGGAAGTGTGTAAGTTGTTGCGTCCTCCTGGCGGAAAGTTGTCTACGGTGTGGTCAAATAGTCTGCTGCTATTACATATACGACCTAACTTTTATGATAAGTTCGTAGAGTAATCCTCTGGAAATGGAAGAAACACAGGCAAATAATGTACAGAAGTTCTCTCTCGTACATAGACTGTAAGGTTTATTGTTTCCTTTGTTTGATTTTACGATTCCATTTCAAACAGAGAAGTAGTGATTTTTTCTCTTGTGAGCAAGAGTAAGAAGCCAAGGAAATTCATTTGCGTTCTAGGAGTTTCTAAAACAATGCGTTTCTGAAGTAAATCTATATTTGAAGGTGTTTTAAAGGTTTTGTTAGTGTTGAAGGTGCTGTTAGAGTTACAGCGCATTGGTAGATTGAAACTTTATGCATAGATTTTTGTTGTGAGAACGAGTCAGCGTTTGAAAAGTACTAGGAGTGGAATGCCTATGGTTGTGGACACTGTTGTATTCATTATGCTTAGAAGCTTTCAAACGTTAAGATATATTCCACGTTTGAGGAGTGTGGAAAAAAAATCTATTAGTGTTATTATTAGAGATTTTTGGTGGTAATTATATTGCAAGAAGACATGTTTTTCTTTTTTTAAAGGAGTTTAAAGTGTTAAGTTATTGTGGGTAGCTCTTACGTTAGTATCATTTAAAAAAAAATTCACAACACATTGTTCTTCAAACTGAGTATTTTCACGTTGACAAAGACTACCTCTGTTGCTACCAACAAGATGTAACTTTTCTCTCTCTCTCTCTCTCTCTCTCTCTCTCTATCTATCTCTCTATCTATCTATCTATCTATTTGTCGATAGATAGACAGATAGGTAGTGCGTGTGTATGCAGTGCATACATATATACATACATGCACACACAAACACATGTATATATATATATATATATATAGAGAGAGAGAGAGAGAGAGAGAGAGAGACAGAGAGATACATACATACATACATACACACATACATACATACATGCATACACACATACAAACATACATACATACATACATACATACATACATACATACATATATATTTATACATATATACATTGCAATTATCATTTAGTAGACTTAGCAAAAATCTAATGCTGATATCTCTTAATGGCTCATTTGCCCTTTAACAGACCAAATTAAGGAGCAGTAAGGCGAATACAGTTCGGGTTTAAATGGAAGAGGATGAACGACACAACGCCGCCTCTACTCATGGAGGAGGAGTTATGCTCAACAAGTGATTAATATCGTTGATGTTAATTATTATTCATAAAAAATTTAACCATTCGATTGTTATCCTTCTCACTCTGACAATTTGTTGATGATTGGTCAAAAATAACAAGGTGTACAACGTTCCAAATATGGTAGTATTGACTTGAGTCGCTAATGATGGTGTTAATTGGTAAATTAGAAAACTCATCTGATTGGTGCATGAAGAAAATAAGCGGCCATATCCTCCCCTAGAATGGTAGAAAGCTCCACCCATCTATACCAAATCTGAATGACTATTCGTCAGAAAGTATATCGTAATGAATATTGGAACGTGAGACAAAGCAAAAAGAGAGGGGGGTGGCGAAAAAGAAAAGCAAAAACGAAAGAAAAAAAGAAGGGATGGAAAGATAAATAGGGAGAGAGTTAGTAGAGGAAGCGAAAGGGAGAACTAAATTGTATTTAGGAAGGAGAAGTTTTATAAGTCGAAGCACAAGTAATAGTCTTGTAATTAGAAATAATGAAAGCGTATGATAATAAAGTTTGTGGGGTTGAAAGACTAAGATAATAAAGCTTGTGTGAATGTGTGTGTGTATGCGTGGGGTTACCAGCGTGTATGTGTGTGTGTATGTATGGATGTGTGAGAGGAAACGAGAACGAGAGAGAGCGCGAAAGAGAGAAACGGGTGTAATATACTAAGAGGGTGGCTGGTTGGATGGGAGCTAGATTTTGGCGGTCGACTCAGTAACGTTACTTGAAGTCTTTTCTGGGGGTTTTTGTTGTTGTTTTTTTTCTTTGATTTTATTCACGGTGGAAGGGTAAAAGGGGAAGTTGGGGGATGGGAGCCCAACGGAAGCCAAGAGGAAGTTATTAATTGTAATTTCATAGGATATTAATTAATTTGAAAAATAGAAAAAAAAAGTTTTTGTGTTATTCCCACACCAACCGATCAAACGCACACGTGACTCTGTGCGTGTGTATGTGTGTGTATGAGTGTGTGAGTGTATGTGAGTGGGTGTCTGAGTGTATCGATGCACATAGGTAATTATATTAGTTAAGGGTGTGTATATAAATATATATATATATATGTGTGTGTGTGTGTGTGTGTAAGTGTGCGTGCGTGCGTGTGTGTATGCTTCTGTGTATGTGTATGTATGTGTGTATGTGTGTGTATGTATATATATATGTGTGTGTGTGTGTGTGATTGTGCACGTGTGTGATTGTGTACGTGTGTGACTGTGTATGCGTATGAAAAATATACGTGTATATATGTATAACACATATATCGGGGAGTATTTGTCTGCGAGTGTTTGTGTATACACACACACGCACACATACACACAAAGACACACACAAACACGCATAAACACACACATATGTATATATACAGAGGAAGAGAGACATACTTATCTACACACATACACACACACACACACATATATATATATATATATACATTTACATATATAAGCACACAAGCGCGCAAGCATATAAAGACCAACACACGCTTATCTATATATGTATGTTCATACGAATAAAGGTATGGGTAGAGATACATTTGTATGAGTCTGACTCTCTTTATATATACATGCAAACATACATGGAAATAAGCATATAATTGGGTGCAGGTTATACATATTTATATATATATATATATATACACATATATATATATACATATATATAT
>NC_069004.1:28905347-28905916 GCF_001194135.2 Octopus bimaculoides
CGAATATGATCATTTCTTTATGTATTTTATTAATATTAATTAATTAAAGACTTATGACTAATTCTTTGTCTAGCTGTGTGTATTTATGGTAGGGCTGTGCGTATATGACAGATTTTCAATATCTATATGCATGTGTGTGCGTGTGTGTGTGTATGTTGAGTATTATATATACCCGCAGCAGTACCATAAATACAAACAGCTAGACAAACTATTACTGATAATCTTTAATTAATTAATATTAATTAAATACATACGTGCGCTCTCGCACACACACACACACACTCACTCACATATGTATATATGTATATATATATATGTGTGTGTGTGCGTGTGTGTGTAGTGTCCCAGCATATTTGAATACACGACCAAATGTATTATTATTTATTTAAATATGGTTAACCTGTTATGTATCTAAGTGATTGTAAACATACATATATATATATATATATATATATATACATAGAGAGAGAGAGAGAGAGAGAGAGAGAGAGAGAGAGAGATAGAGAGGGAGAGAAAGAGAGCCTGGTACATATACATACATATGCATATACATTGATATATATATATAT
>NC_069004.1:28906188-28907279 GCF_001194135.2 Octopus bimaculoides
GAAGATTCCTCAGATGTTTTGGTAAGGTTTTAAATAGCTGTAGGCCCTTGAATCCCAAGCTATTGCAATACATGGTTCTCACACTAGACGGGATACCTGGGACTTTGGAACAGTGTTGTGGCGTCCAGTTCAAATACGCATAAATTAAACAACAGACACTCGCCGTAACGCGAGTGCACAGCAGGAAAGAACTTCAGCGTAAGAACTTCCACCCGACAAGTGTTTTGGCCCTTATACCTGACACCATACGGGAGCCGGGCTCATCCAGGCCATGACTCCTAGGTGTTCTCCTGCTGCTTTTCAAAATCCTGTCTCCAGCATGGTTTGCACTTGCGTCGTTCTTTTATTCCCAGGTTTGTGTTTCAGCCCTTAGGCCACTCTTGCTGACGAAGCAACCAGCGCGTTTCTTCCTCCTCTGAGATAGATAGACAGACAGACAGACAGACAGACAGACAGACAGACAGATAGATAGATAGATAGATAGATAGATAGATAGATGGATAGATAGATGGATAGATAACTTTCTTTTATTAGCCACACAGGGCTGTACACAGAGGGGACAAATACAATTGTAAAGCTTTTCTTTTAGAAAAAAAGAAAACGAAATTCGATCAAAAGGGATCGGTAGTAAAAAGAAAAAGAAAAAGGATCAAAAGGGATCGTATATCACAAAAAATGCCAATAGTATAAAAAAAGGGGAAACATTACGTTTATCCATGGAGAGAAAAGCTTACGGAAAAAGACCACGGTAACCTTACCAGGGAATAGACACATGAGAGCAAGGTGCTCTCAGATAGATAGATAGATAGATAGATAGATAGATAGATAGATAGATAGATAGATAGATAGATAGATAGATAGATAGATAGATAGATGGATGGATGGATATATAGATAGATAGATGGATAGCTAGATATGCATGCATACACACAGACAGATAGACAAACAGACATGCTGACATACAGTTTTGTGTTCGAGGATTGAAGACTTCAATGCATGATGTCATGTTCGTGAGCGTACGTATGTCTCTATATGGATACGTACGTGTGTGTGTGTGTGTGTGTGTGTGTGTGTGTGTGTGTGTGTGTGTG
>NC_069004.1:28907709-28909496 GCF_001194135.2 Octopus bimaculoides
TATATTTCATTATCATTGCGTCTTGTCATACATAAACTAAATACACACACACAGAGACACACATGCACACAAACACACACACGTGCGCACATACACACACACACACACACGCACACACGCGCACACTCACACACGCAATCACACATTTCTTATTATTATGGTTTAGGCTGTTTAATATTTTAATGTTTCGTCGACAGGGAGCGTTTGTTGGTACGAAGCTTGCTTCACAGCCACCTAGTTCCGAGTTCAGTCCCACTGCGTGGGCACCCGAGGCAAATGTCTTCTACTACAACCTCGGGCTGACCGGTAGACGGAAACTCAAGGAAGCCCGTCGTATATAGGCGCAAGCGTGACTGTGTGGTAAGATGCTTGTTTCCCAACCACATGCCTCTGGGTTCAGTCCCGCTGCGTGGCACTTTGAGCATATGTCTTCTACTATAATCTTGGGCAGACCAAAGTCTTGTGAATGGATTTGGTAGACGGAAACTGAAGGAAGCCCGTCGTATATAGGCGCTTACATTGACCCCAGTGTTTCACTGGTACTTAAATTATCGATCCTAAATGGTTGAAAGGCAAAGACGACCTTAGCGGAATTTCAACTCAACTCAGAACGTAGCGATGAGCGTTTCATCCAGCTGAAGAAGAAGAAGAAGAAGAAGAAGAAGAAGAAGAAGAAGAAGAAGAAGAAGAAGAAGAAGAAGAAGAAGAAGAAGAAGAAGAAGAAGAAGAATCTGCGGATTCGGTACTTCACGTTATGAAAGTGAAAGTAGACCTGAACGGGATTTGAAATCGAAAGGCAGAGAACAGAAGCGCAACACGCAGAGCAAGTCTATGCGATGCTCTAACAACTCTGCCATTTGGTCTTAATGAATTAATTGCTCACACTAATTATCTCGACAACTTCTACAATATACAGACAATGTCAATATCGTGAAAGGAACACATTAAGAGCGATCACGGTCCACACAGACACACACACACACACACATGCACACATGCGCATGCATGCACATAAACATGGCGAGCTGGCAGAAAGGTTAGCACGCCGGGCGAAATGCTTAGCGGTATTTCGTCTGACGTTACGTTCTGAGTTCAAATTCCGCCGAGGTCGACTCTGCCTTTCATCCTTTCGCGGACGATTAAATAAGTACCAGTTACGCACTGGGGTCGGTATAATCGACTTAATCCGTTTGTCTGTCCTTGTTTGTCCCCTCTGTGTGTAGCCCCTTGTGGGTAGTAAAGAAATAACACATGCACACATGCACACAGACGTACAAACGTACATGCACACAAGTATGAACACACATATTCATATCCACATGTACACACACATGTACACGTTTATGCACATACACAGAGACATGCACACACACATGTACACATGCGCATGCATGCACATAAACATGCATACACACATGTGAACGCATACATGCGCACATTTATGCACACACATATTTACGTACATGCACCTCTGTGGACACACGCACATATTCCCACGCACGCACACACACGCATATACACTCACACACATACACACACACACGCATATGCACATATACACACTCACACACGCTCACGCATATAATCACATTCACACGCACATACAAGCTCACGCATATGCCCATTCACATACACACACACACTCGCGCATATGCACATATACACATGCACACACACACACACACACACACACACACACACACGCTCACACATGGAAACCGGTTTCGTACGACTGGTCTATTTGATCCCTCGTGGATTATATTGACTCCGTCTCACAAACCTCCACC
>NC_069004.1:28909913-28912149 GCF_001194135.2 Octopus bimaculoides
TAAATACACACACACACACACGCACACACACGCACACACACACGCACAGACACACACACACACACTCACATAATGAAAAGTATTATTTCAAATTTGGACGGGTGGAGGTAAGTCGAAACCTTCAGCCACAGTACTTTACTAGACCCCCTTTTTTGACCCCGAAATAATGAAATGCAAAGGTGGTTTTAGCAGGATTAGAAATGTGAACTTAAAGAGACTAGAAGTGTAAGGTATCTGCATATCCTTTTTACTGTTGCTCTAGCGATTCTGCAAATCCGCTGATAGCAAATAATAATAATAATAATAATAATAATAATAATAATAATAATAATAACTAGCTGGACTCGTGAAAATTCACGGAAAACATTAAAAAATGTAAGCATTTGTGAACAGTGTACTGATGCTATGAGAAATGTTTGTATATTATGACCGTCTGTTTTTACGTTCTGAGTTCAAATTCTGGCGAGGTTGATTTTGACTTTCTTATTTCTTTATTGCCCACAAGGGGCTAAACATAGAGGGGACAAACAAAGACACACAAAGGGATTAAGTCGATTACATCGACCCCAGTGCGTAAATGGTACTTAATTTATCGATCCCGATAGGATGAAAGGCAAAGTCGACCTTGGCGGAATTTGAACTCAGAACGTAAAGGCAGACGAAGTACCGCTAAGCATTTCGCCCGACGTGCTAACGTTTCTGCCAGCTCGCCATCTTAAGCCAATGGTATATTGCCAAGAAAACAACAAGCCAACTCTTTTGATAAGCTATTGCAATGGCTACAAAGATCTCCTCCATCTCTAGAACTACCAACAGCTCTAATACTAACTCTACAACCACCACCACCACCATCATCAGCTAGCCAATGTCGTCCCGCCACTTGCTCCCCACCACGCCACCTGGTGTTAGAGCCAGCTACTGTATAATGGCAACTAAGCCCTTCTTACCTGTGTTTATGATTTAACCCTTACTCCGGCACCTTGTGAAAACAGTGCTAACAAATACTGTGTGCAAAGAGGGTGGTGGGGAGGTCAATCAATTAAGATCTGGTCACTTGACTGACCTAACATTTTGACATGTTGTCAGATTGGTAGCGGTGGTGGTGGAGATGGCGGTGCGAAGCGTGGAGGCGGGGGTGATTAAAGACAGACTGAGGAGAGGTACAGCCGAGGCTGAGAGAATAGTGAGAAGATAGCAGCCATATTGGATATAGCATAGAACAGGATGATGGTGGCGGTGATGGTGGTGGTATTGTTGTGCTTGTGACTGATGGTGGTGATGGTGATGGCGATGGTTGTAGTGGTGTTGTGGTGGTAGTGATGATAGTGATATTGGTTGTGATGGTGGCGGTGTCGGTGGTCCTGGGGGATTGTTGAGGGTGATGGTGTTATTGGTGGTGGTGGTGGTGAAGGTGGTGTTGGTGTTGGTGGTGTTTTGTGGTGATGGTGGTGGTAGTACTGATGGTGGTGGTGGTGGTGCTGTTGCTGCTGCTGCTGCTGCTGCTGCTGGTGATGCTGCTGCTGTTTCTAATGGTGGGTGGTGCTGATGGTGAATGGGGATGGTTTCGGCGGGAGAAAGAGATTATGATGATGAAGAGGAATGTGGGAGGGTGGAGTCGGGATGGATGAGGAAGGGGAAGGGCAGGTAGAAGAGGTGACGACGATCTTCATGATAATGTTGATGACGATGATGATGATGATGATGATGATGATGATGATGATGATGATAATGATAATGATAATGTTCATGATGACGGCGTCGAAGATGGGGATAAACGGTGGAGGCAGCAATAACGATGCTGAAGACAATGGTAGTGATGATGATCGTCAAAGTGGAACTGCAGTTGGCGCTTATGATGACGGTGATGATGATGATGATGATGATCACGACGACGATGATGATGATGATGATATGATGACGATGATGATGATGAAGATGATGACAATGATGATGATGATGACGACGATGATGACGATGATGATGACGATTGTGATACGTTCAGTCCAATTGTGAAGCTTTTATTTGAATTGGCAAACGTATTGGATGAAGGTGGAATTACTACTACAACTACTACTTCTACTACTTCTACTACTACTACTACTACTACTACTACTACTACTACTACTACTATCACTGCCACTGCCACTTGCAGTAGTAGCAGTAGGAGGAGGAGGAGGAGGAGGAGGAGGAGGGGTAGAAGAAAGGAGGTTAGATAGTGTAATAGCTATTTCAGCTC
>NC_069004.1:28912668-28913479 GCF_001194135.2 Octopus bimaculoides
ACTACTACTAACAATAATAATAATAATAATAATAATAATAATAATAATAATAGAGAGGACGAGGAGGAGGAGGAGGAGGAGGAGGAGGAGGATAAAGATGATGGTGATGATGATGATGAGGAGGAGGATAAGGATGATGGTGACGATGATGAAGGTGAATAACCGATTTTCTAAGCGTTGCATAAAGTTCGGATGAAAATGTGCACTCGGAACTGCTTCACCGAATCAGCAGGAGATTGTGTTTTATAAAAGAGCAAAAACGATCAGCGTGTATTGGTGACAGGTATATTATCGTTCAATCGAGGGAATATGGTTTCTAAAAGAAACAGCGACCCCCAGAAAGGTCGACAGATTGTGGAAATGAATAATAACATATTTGTCTCAAGATAACTGCATATGTATACAGTCGTAATGTTTGTATATACACAAGATGGAAACACTTTGGGTACGGAATATATGCCAACACACACAGATACACACACATGTATAAACATACATTATTACACATAATTATATATATATTTATATACATATATATATGCACACATCAACATATATAGAAGCATTGAATACATACATATATATGCCCATACACACTCACACACAAACATACATACACACACACATATTGGTAATTTATTATTCTCCATTTTACTAAACTGAGATCTTACACTTTGTGACATTAAATATATATGATGATAATATTGCATCAATGATGTATGATGGATGTGTATGTGTGCTTATATACATATATACATACGTACATATATATATATATATATATATATATATATATATATATATATATATA
>NC_069004.1:28914330-28916831 GCF_001194135.2 Octopus bimaculoides
TATGCATATGTATATACACAGACACATTTTTTTCCCTTCCACAAATCTGTCAAAAGTACATTTTACATTTAATATCGACATCGATATATTGTTTCCACAATTTATTGTCTTCAGAAATCTTTCTTTCTTTTTTTTTTTTGCTTTTCTTGTTTTAGTTTGTCATAAATATTTCACAAAAACCAGAATATACAGATACACATGAGAGAGCGAACGAGCGAGCGACAGAGAAAGAAACAGACAAACAGAGAATAAAAGAGAGAGAGAGAGAGAGAGGGGTCTTGTTAGTCCTCGTATTACATGCTATAAATCTAGATTGAAGCGATTGTCTTTTATCTTTAGAAGATTATTTATCAGCTACTTAGCACTTTATTGTGACTCAAATCTAACACCAAGCTTAGCACCACCGTCGATCCTTTGGCTGTGTGTACCGGTTTCCACTCTGTTACGAGGGTTTGAACCCAGGCACAGGCTTAAGAGCAAATCCATAAGATTTTTTAATTTCTTCTCCTTTTCCTTTCATTACCGGTCCCTCAAGTAAACACACTCACACAAAAACACCAGGTTTAGCGCCACTATCGGTCCCTTGGATGACTTTAGCAGTTTCTACTCTGTTACAAGGGTTTAAAACCAAGCACAGTTTTAATACTATTTCCACAAGATTTTGAGCATTTTTGCCCTTCTTCCTTTCACCAGCGGACCTTCAAATTAACACAATCACCCGCATACACACACAAAAACACATACATACAAACACATATACACACATACACACACACGCAGACACACACACGCAGACACACACATACAGGTACACACATAAACACATATATCAGTTCCGTTTCCTTTTAATTTAGAATAGTGCTTCTCAATCAAGATCTATATGACCCTTAGGGATCATGGACCCTGAGGGGGTCCATATAAGATTTTGTGGTTAAAGTCCAGAACTCCAAGAAGTCCAGATCTCACTCTATGTGATTTTTACCTGTGGGGTTACACAAAAGAGGTGTACAAGACAAAACCTCGCACACTAGAGGACTTGGAGACACGGATTTAGGAAGTTCTCAATGATATCCTAGACGACGTCCTTCAGAAGGTTGTTCATTCCATCCTTGGCTGTTTAAGGAAGATGGTTGATGCCACCGTTGCTTACGTTGAAATATGAAGATTAAATTTTATTTTCCCATGTAATAAAGAACATGTATCATTTGTTTCAATAAATTTGTAAAAGGAATATGGATTTTATTATCAATTTTTAATGCCTACTTACTTTTCGCCCACCCTGTTTATATACACCAGAAACTTTTCCCCACCCGCTCATGAATATAAATATACATCAGTGGCGTATGTTGGTTGTTGTATCGGGTATGTTGCCACACCCAATGCCACCAAATTTCAAACGGAGTATAACAAAAGTTTTCCATTAAGATCTGTGATTAAATTAATGCGCAAGGTTATCATTTATAATGAATTTGCCATTTTTGATGCGTGTGCAGCGTACACCTAGCACACACGGAATATACGCCCCTGAGATTAAGTAATACTTCTTAACCACATAACCAGGATTGTATTCAATCTATAGACTGGATTTAGAGAACGAAATATAACGTGTGTAGTAGAAGAAATATCATGATTTAAAAACAAAATGAATTAATTTATCAAAAGAATCTTTGGCGCCTCTCCGTTTATATTTCCAACCCCAAAAGATAACAGTTAAAGTGTCGCTCAATAAGATTTGAAAACAGAATGTCAACGAATTTGTGTGGCTGGGACCTCGTTTCAACAACCGACATCTATAGAAGAAAAAGATATACTGCAGCGAAAACAACAACAAAAAAAAGAAGCTTGTGTCTTCATTCCTGATGACGCTTTTTACGTGTAGTAGCTGGAGGTAAATCGTTCTCATTTGGAGGATGTAGAATGACTATCTGGAAGAAAACACAGAATAGCCAGGTGAATACTGGGTACAAGAAAAGTAAATCAATAAACAAATAAACAAATTAGAAATTTAGGAAGAATATTCTATTCTCTCAAGTGAGACATTTTCTAAGATTAAACGGACAACTCATCTGAACACGGAACTCTATAGGGGGGGTAGGTTTAGCATACACACACACACACACACACACACACACATACATACACACACACACACATACACACACACACACACACACATACATACATACATACATACATACATATATATATATATATCAAAATAAGCAACAAGGATATTCAAAGTTAATGCAGTACGATCGTTTCATGCGACTCTATTTATTTAAGAAATGTGAATGTTCACATTGCTTAAATAAATGGAGTCGCATGAAACGATCGTACTGCATTAACTTTGGATATCCTTGTTGCATATTTTGATTTTAATGACTTTATTTTGAAATTGTATGGATAATACCATACTTAATTCTAGTGTCTAAACTTAAGTACCATATTCACCTTGAATATAAATTATATATATATATGTATATATATATATATATATATAT
>NC_069004.1:28918167-28918685 GCF_001194135.2 Octopus bimaculoides
TATATATATATATCAACATACTCTTGTACATACATTCATATATACCAGCACATGCAGTTGATGTCTATATATCTAATTAAACACAAGCGTACATACGCACTCATGAGTCTGTGTGCATATGTATGCGTTTTAACTTTCTTCATTGCTTAGAAGTGCCGGCACAACACACATGCACAAACACACACACATACACACACACACACACACACACACACACACACAAACACACACACACACGTATACTCACACACGTGTGTCATACATTTTTCTATATAGATCTTCCGCCAAGTAAACATGACCTTACATTACATAAACATACTTGTTTATTTGTATATAAATTCTCACAATTAAGTTAAATATATATGCATATATTTCACATTTTTTTTGTATTTCGATATTTCTCACCTACCTACCTACCTACCTACCTACCTACCTACTTACCTATCTCTATCTATCATATCTCTATGCCTGTCTATCTATCTATCTATCTATCTATCTATCTATCTATCTATCTATCT
>NC_069004.1:28920211-28920445 GCF_001194135.2 Octopus bimaculoides
TCTCTCTCTCTCTCTCTCTCTCTCTCTCTCTCTCTCTCTCTCTCTCTCTCTCTCTCTATCTATCTATCTGTTTGTCTGTCTGCCTGTCTGACTGTATGTACGTATGTATGTAGGTATGTATATTTATATATCAATCTTGCTTTCTGTGTCTTATCTATCTATCTATCTATCTATCTATCTATCTATCTATCTATCTATCTATCTATCTATCCATCCTTCTACCTATCTATCTTT
>NC_069004.1:28921268-28922011 GCF_001194135.2 Octopus bimaculoides
ATATATATATATATATATATATATATATATAGATATATATATATATATATCAACGGGCATATATATATATATATATCAACGGGCTTCTTTCAGTCTCCGTCTACTAGATCCACTTACAAGCCCGAAGCTATAGTAGAAGGCAGTTGTCCGGAACTGAACCCGGTACCACGTGGTTAGGAAGCAAGATTCTTACCACGTAAACGCGCGCGCACACGCACAGACACACATGTCTCTGTATATGCATGTACATACATACACACAGACACACATAGACACATGCGTAGATATGTATTCCAGTATTCCTCTTTGTGTGTGTGTGTGTGTGTATGTGTATGTGTGCCCTCCTCCTCCTCCCCACCTTCCGTTGTCTTCTCTTTACGCCTACTTTTCCCCTCCAGCATAAACACAATTACTCTTCATCCCACACACTCACACTCACACACACTCACACACATTCTCTTATTCCCTTTTCTTCGTCTTTCTTCTTCTTCCTCTGTTCTTCTTCTTCTCTCTTGTTGTTCGTCTACTTCTTCAATTCTCCTTCCTCTTCTTCCTCGTTGTCCTGTCCTCCTCCTCCTCCTCCTCCTCCTTCTCATTCTTCTCTCTTCTCCTCCTCCGTCTTCTTCTCCTCCTTCTCCTCTTCCTCCTCCTCCTTCTCCTTCTTCTCTCTTCTCCATCTTCTTCTCCTCCTTCTCCCCCTCCCCCTTATTCTTTGTCTTGTTGTTCTTCTTTCTCCCCCATAC
>NC_069004.1:28925332-28926004 GCF_001194135.2 Octopus bimaculoides
TGTGTGTGTGTGTGTGTGCATGTGTATATGTATGTATGTATATATGTATGCATGTATGTAGTATGTATGTATGCATGCATGCATGTATGTATGTATGTATGTATGTATGTATGTATGTATGTATGTGTTGAAAGATAGAATGATAGATAGAGAAAATATAGATAATATACATACATGTGTACATATATTCATAGGCACATAGATACGCATAAGTCCTAAGTTGTGTGCGGATATATATATATATATATATATATATATATATATATATACATACATTTATACACGAATATATATGTGTATATGCGTGTGTATATAATACACAAACACACACACACACGCAATTATCATTATAGATACAGATACGAACGTAAGATCGAGCGCATTAAAGGTTCTTGGCTCAAAAAGTTTCGTGTCATGTTAACGCTCTCATCAGTTGGTGAACAGAGGGGAGATACAGAGGTCAGTGGTTTGGCGCGAACCCCCGACTTTTCGATAAATTTCCGCTCTGTGACGTAATCATCATATGCATTTGGGTGAGGCAGGGTAGATGGGACATTGGGGGGTCGGTAATGTGATTCTCGGCAGACACTTCCTGATTGAATTTATATACTCGTTCCAACATAAATTTCCGGATTATTCACACAAGGATTAATTTGCACGAATTTCTACACG
>NC_069004.1:28926014-28926743 GCF_001194135.2 Octopus bimaculoides
AATACTTTCTCCGGTAGTGTTGAAGCGCTATTATCCTGGCGTAGAGGAACTCTTTTGTTTGAGACACCAAGAAACTTCCTACAGCGTCTGTGTGTGTGTGTATGTATGTATGTACGTATGTAAATATGAGTGTATATGTGCAGTGACAGATGCCAGGCTCTTGCGCTAGTTGCACGGGCAACACCCTTTCTAGCTGAGCCAAACCCAAAAGAGTTGGACCCAAGATGTTTCGGGCAACAGTTTCACAGCATCACTGATTCATATGCTTATAGTCTGCTACAACAAAGTTAGAATTCATAAAAATGTGTCCATTTGTTACGAATTGTGATTGTCACCTTATATAGTATTTTTTGCGAAATGTATGTGTGTATGTATATATATATATGTGTGTCTATATATATATATAAAACTCTTCGAAACGCCAGTGTTATAATGGTGGCAGCTGATGAAGGAAATGTTCTGTTTGTGGCCTGTGTGTTTTCTGTACCTTGTTTATCATTTTGTCCATGTTTTTTTGCAACGTCATGTAGATGAAGGTATGTACATACATGTACATATATATGCATATACTCATATATTACATATATATATATATATATGTGTGTGTGTGCGTGTGTGTGTGTGTGTATATCTATGTACGTATGTATGTATGTATCTATCTGTACACACACATATATATGTATATAGGTATATATATGTGTGTGTATATATATATATATATATATATAT
>NC_069004.1:28926757-28927607 GCF_001194135.2 Octopus bimaculoides
ATAGATGCACTTAAACATACGTATGCGCGTTTGTATGTGTGTGTGTGTATGTGTATGTATGTGTGTGTGTGTGTGTTTCCACAGTTAAATAGAAAATAATGAACAGCAAAAACAGCAACACCAACAAAAAAAAAACGACAACAACAATAAATAAGGGATACGCTGTACAAATCTTTAAGGTAGATCAAAGATTCCGGTAAGGGGTTCAGAAGGTGTTTGATGGCGATTTGTAATAAGGTAAAAAAGAAAGGATTTAGAACAAACAAACACGTGAGGAGTGGCATGTGTTGTACGGTAAACATGGGTTTTTCTTAATCTGTAAACGAAATGGGTGGAGAGAAAGTGCTTTCGGATGAAAAGTGAAACACAGAGACAGTTATAAAGAAAATATAAATATCTTTGGCTTGGCTAACACCGAGGTAGAAGAGTACTATACTCTTTCTGTTGCTGGCCAATATGGCGGTCTGATGTATGCCTATTCGATATTACACACACACATATATATAAATATTGATACACACACAAATAAATATAAATGTATGTATGTATGTATGTATGTATGTATGTATGTATGTATGTATATGTGCATTGTACATGTATGCGTACATATGTATTAATGCTTATACGCATACATTAATATATGTATAAATCAATCAGATTCTACGCACGTTTCAATTTACATGCATAGATGTGCTTTTTCATACATATATATACACGAGTGACTGTGTGGTAAGTAGCTCGCTTCCCAACCACATGGTTCTGGGTTCCGTCTCTCTGCGTGGCATCTTGGGCAAGTGTCTTCTACTATAGACTCGGGCCGACCAAAGCCTTGTGAGTGGATTTGGTAGAC
>NC_069004.1:28928436-28932039 GCF_001194135.2 Octopus bimaculoides
TAACCCTTAAGGGTTGATGCTACTGTAGCTTGTAGCCCCAGGAAGACATCTCCTCCAGGGCTCTACAAGCTACATAGCAGCAACCCTTAAGGGTTAACCTCATTTAGGTGACAAATATACTTCGCGATTTCATGAAGCTACTGTTTACATTTCGCTCAGAGATTTATTATTGCTGTATATATAATTATATATATATATATATGTGTGTGTGTGTGTGTGTGTGTGTGTATATTCGTTTAGAAGTGAGCCGTATCACATTTTGTTCTTGCATGATCACTTTGAGGGTAGTTTTTTCAATACTTACAGTAAAATAAACGTTAATTATTACATTCTAATATCGTATGTTTTTCTCTTTCTCTGCAGACTACTTCATACCATCATGATTGAATTCCTACCTTTTCCACATGGATATCACTGCATATTTCTCGTGACTTCTCTTTAGGAAGTAGAACTTAAATTCGTTTGACCTCTCCAATTAGCATATCTGTTTCACCGAGTCAATCTTCTTTGTGTAGTGACGCTGCATTGCCTCAAGTTCTGCCAACAGTTTCATGCTCTGCGGTGACCAGAGTTGGGAGCAGTAATCCACACGGCTGAGAATGAAAATATATATATAAATATATAAAAGAGAATAAAACAAAATGGGATAAGGACGAAAAACATCCACAGTTAGATGATACAAAAATGGGACAACAAAACATCGAGACAGATGATACAAAAATGAGACAAGAAAAAACAAGAACGTGTCATTCGGAGTTTTCTTTCTTCAGTCAAGTTCCAGATTATCGCTGCAATTTCAGCTGGTTATACTCGAGATTGCTCCAATCTAGCCAACCCCAAGGAAAAACTAAGCTAAGAGCATTAGATTCCTTGGAAGAAAGCAGCGAATATATACGAAAACAAGGACGGAAGAAAAACGGAGAAATGGTACACAAATACAAATGCAAATAACAGGACATGCATACATGCAAATATACATACATATATATGTATAAATGCATACATATGTATATGATGCCTGTGTGTACGTCTACAATGTTCGCACCAGTGTAAGCACATAAATGTGAAACAAGGTGGGAAAAAATAGTACTGGAATACCGGAGGTAGAGTAATATGCTTTATTATTATTAAAGCTGCAAAGACATCACACAAATATCACAAAAAACTGTACTCTGAGTAGTACTTTTTTGTGATATTTGTGTGATGTCTTTCCAGCTTTCCACGCAGTGGGATTGAATCCAGAACCATCTGGTTGGTAAGCAAGCTACTTACCACGCAGCCACTCCTAGAGAGAGAGAGAGAGAGAGAGAGAGAGAAAGAGAAACAGAAACAGAGAAACAGAGAGAGATAACTAGATACATTCATGTATGTATAAATACATACATACGTATACGATCTATCTATCTATCTATCTATATAGATACATACATATATATAAATACAGATATATATATATATATATATATATATATATATATATATATATATATATATATAAACATACACACACACACACACATATATACGTAATGTTTACTATATATACATATAGAGTTAATATTTATATATATTAATATATAGGTGTGCCTGTGTGTGCGTGTGCATGTACATATTTACTATTATACACACATACACACACACGCACACACATACACACACACGCACATACATACACACACACACGCACATACATATCTGCAATATTTTATATACAAATACATACATACAAACAAACACAAACACATATTGCTGATGGTAATGCTCGCACCGGGGGTGGAGGACGGGTGTGTGTTGGGCACAAGCGACAAGCCCTGGAGGAAATGAAGGTATTGGCAAGTGATATGGGAGCTACAGAAAAAAACGGTGATGGTGATGTTCATGATGATGATGATGATGATGATGACGACATGGCGCAGGAAAGGAGAAGCGGGTGGATAACAATTATAAAAATCTGGCTGCGGTTTCGGAGGAGGAGAAAACGAATAATGAAGCAAAGGACAAAACGTCTATTATTATTATTATTATTATTATTATTATTATTATTATTATTATTATTATTATTATTATTATTATTATTGTTATTGTTGTTGTTGTTGTTGTTATTATTATTATTATCATTATTATTATTATTATTATTATTATTATTATTATTATTGTTATTATTATTATAATATATTTTTTAAATAATAAATTAAAAAAGACTATCTCTGTCTTTTGTGTATGTATTAGCAATTATTAATTAATTAACACGCAAGTATTATGTGAAATGGAGCGATTAACGAGTAGATAATGCGGTTGCATCACGTGTGATGACTGAGTACAAGAGGCTTTGGTCGTGTACAAGGGTGGGTGATGGTTGAGGGTGATAGTAAGACGGTGTTCGTGGTGGAGGTGTGGGCGATAGTAGGGTGGTGTTCGTGGTGATGGTCTGGGCGATAGTAGGGTGGTGTTGGTAGTGGTGGTGTAGGTGATAGTAGCATGGTGTGGTGTTGGTGGTGCTGGTGTGGGCGATAGTAGGATGGTGTTGGTGGTGTGGATGGTAGTAGGCTGGTGTTGGTGGTAGTAGCGGTAGTAGTGAGTGTGGTGGCGTGGGCGATAGTAAGGTGATGTTAGTGATGGTGGCGGTTTGTAGTGGTGGTTGTGTTGGCGATAGCAAGGTAGTTGTGGTGATAGTGGCGGCGGTGGTAGTTGGGGAATCCGGTGGTGTTGATATTGTTTGTAGTAATGGTAATCTTGGTGGTTGTACTGATGTCGAGGGTGTTCATGGTGGTAGCGGGGTGGGGATTGTGGCAGTGGTGTATGTGTTAGTGGTGGTGCTGTTGTTGTTGTTGGTGGTGGTTGTCTTATTGGTGGTGGTGGTGATGATGGTGGTAGTGATGGTAGTGGTGGTATTGGTCGTGACGACTGGTGGTTTGGGCCGTAATAGCGTGGTGGTGAAAAAGGAGGAAGAAGACATAGAAAACGAAGACGAAGAGGAGGAAAACGAAGAGGAGGTGGAAGAAAATGAAGAGAAGGAGGAAGAGGGGGAGGAAGAAGGAGGAAGGAAGAGGAGGTGCAAGACGGATGTGTCAAAGAAAAAGTGACTGGAAGTTAATGAACGTTTTGTGTGTGTATGTGTGTGTGTGAGTGTGTGTGTATGTGTATGTGTGTATTTGTATATGTGTATGTGTGTATGTGAATATGTATGGGAGCGTATATGTTCCTGAGAAATTGCTTCCTTCACCTGACACTCGGTCTTTTATCGACCTCGTCTCCCCTTTAAGGACAATTGACAGTAACAACAACAACAACAGCAACAGTAGCAACATCAATAACGGCACAATTTATCGCCAATATTCACCATTACACATCGTCGTTAATAGTGACGTAACAACCACGAAAGCCACAAACACGGCACCGCCAGCACCGCCACCATCACCACCACCACCAGCACCAGCACCATCATCATCATCATCAAGAGTTCACTTTGATGAGAAAGGGATGTATCAACGTTTAGAGAGTAGTAGTAATAGCTGTTGCTGTTTCAAATCCTTCGGACGACAATCCAACCATGACTGTCCTGATTGTTTGTATATACGTATATATATATATATATATATATAT
>NC_069004.1:28932575-28933527 GCF_001194135.2 Octopus bimaculoides
GGTGGCATTGCTGGTGGTGGTTGTAGTGGTAGTAATAATGGTGGTCGTGGTAGTGGTATTAGTGCAAGTTGTAGTGTTGGTGGTGTCGGTGGTGGTGGTGTTGACGTTGTTGGTTCTAGTGGTGATGGAAATGAAGGTATAGGTAGTAGTGCAAGATATAGTAGTGGTGGTATTGGTAGTGCAGGTTCTAGGGGTGTTGGTGGTAGTGTTGGTGGTGGTGTTGCTGGTATTACTAGTTGCAGTGGTGGTGGTGGTGGTGGTGGTGAAGGTGTAGGTGGTAGTGCAAGTTATAGTGGTAGTAGTGGTGGTGGGTTTGTGATGGTGACGATAGTAGTTGTGGGTGGTAGGTGGTGAGGATGGTGGAGGCATAGGTAGCAGTACAAATTGTAGTGGTAGTGTTGTTGGTAGTGTTGCTGGTTGTCGTGGTGGTAATGCAAGTTGTAGCGGTGGTGGTGATGGTGGTGATGATGGTGTGTTGTGGTGTGGTGTCGGTGGTGGTAGTGGAGGTATAAATAGTAGCGGTAGTGCTGGACGAAAAAGAGGTGGTGGCGTTCTGTAGTGGTGGTCACCACAATGATTCATTATTCTTGTGGTTATTGTCAACACAAGGCTATTGTTGTTCTGTTATTTTCGGTCAACTGCAGAAGCATCCTACCACATCCGGTTCATTATAGGGAGACACACAGACAGACACACACACAAACTCTCTCTCTCTTTCTGTGTATCTCTCTCTTTCTGTGTATCTCTCTCTCTCTCTCTCCCTCTCTCTCTCTCTCTCTCTCTCTCTCTCTTTCTGTCTCACTCTGTTACATACACATACACAAAGATGTAAATGTTTTTCCAAATATTAGTTATACATATATATATATATATATGTGTGTGTGTGTATGAGTCTGTATGTGTGTGTCTATATGCATAATATATATATATATACATGTATGTATGTATGTAT
>NC_069004.1:28941766-28943191 GCF_001194135.2 Octopus bimaculoides
ATATATATATATACACACACACATATTAAGCAATTGGTGTTGGTTTGCTTAGGTTTCCGCAATGTGACCCACCAATGGTATTAGTACCAGATTTTTAAACATGCAAGAGAACTACTGTCTTGATCTTGTTCAATTCCTTCCAACCTCAAGGCAGCGAGCTGGCAGAAACGTTAGCACGCCGGGCGAAATGCTTAGCGGTATTTCGTCTGCTGTGACGTTCTGAGTTCAAATTCCGCCTATGTCGACTTTGCCTTTCATCCTTTCGGAACCAATCAAAAGTAAGTACCAGTTGAGTACTGGGGTTGATGTAATCGACTTGCCCCCTCCCCCCCAATTTCAGGCCTTGTGCCAATAGTAGAAAGGTTGATTAGTAATTAATGATTATTATTACTAATTAGTAGTCCACCACACGTCCCGTCCTTGATGTGGTGTGATGGCTTGGGTGGCTCAATGAATCTAAGAGTTAAATCAGCGGAGAGCAAGCTCCTTGATTGACCTCCCATGCTGGACAGCTCAAAGGATGGAGGCCAGAATGATATGGAACCCCTATTCGCAGGGGTTAAAATGGGTTTGCTTTAGGGTTAACAGTCCTACCAAGGAAAAAAAAAGCAAGGTTACAGAAGTAACGATAATATTTCACAATCAATAAAATAGGCGCAGGTGTGGTTGTGTGGAAAAAAGATTGCTTCTCAACCACATGGTTCTGGGTTCAGTCCCACTGCGTGGCACCGTGGCCAAATGTCTTCTACTATAGCCTTGGGCTGATCAGAGCCTTGTGAGTAAAATTGGTAAGCAGAAACAGAAAGAAGGCCATCACACACACACGCACACACACACACGTATAGTAATAACAGTAATAACCTTTATATGGAATTTATAAATACTTTAGTGTATCGCTACGCGTGTTTCCACAACACACAGACCGGACCGGGAATCGAACTCACTGCCTCATGATTGTGAGCCCGATTCTATAACTGCTGAGCCATGAGCCATAACGGCGCAGGGGAGGCTTAATCATACCAACAATAACGACTCTGCTACCAGCCATAATCACCATGACGATGACGGCGATGACCACCACCACCACCACCACTGCCACCGCGTCCAACACTACTACTCCCACCATCACCCAGTAGAATTATCACCATCAATAAGTGCCTCTATCGCCTCTACCACCTCTACTGTCACTAACACCCCAACTCCTACAACCACGTTGACGACGACGACGATGCCGACCAGTGCTATCTTCTCCACTGCCACCACCTCCATTACCACCTCAACCACCACCATCACTACCACCACCACCACAACCATCACCGTCACCACCACAGCAACCACCACCACCACCACCACCATCTTTTTCCCCATCATCGCCACCGATAAGAACACCTCCACCACCACCACCACCATCATCACCACCACCGT
>NC_069004.1:28943545-28945313 GCF_001194135.2 Octopus bimaculoides
CATCACCACCACCGTTAACCGATCATCTCCGGCTAATATAATCACCAAAAGCCCGGCAGGGGTTTCGAGGGACCAGTTTCTGTGTAAAATAGGGAGAGAAAGCAGGGGAAATAGTTTTTGTTACTTCTACTGATGCTGTGCTTGATGCTGTCGTTGTTGTTAGTAGTAGTAGTAGTAGTAGTAGTAGTAGTAGTAGTAGTAGTAGTGCTATCTTTATCGCTATTGTTGTTGTTGTAGATGTCGTTATTGAAATTATCCAGGTGTTAGTGAAGATCCGCAGGTAAGTAAAATGGCCGACAAAGACAACAATAACACTGATAATTTGTCAAAAAAATTCCCCAAATAACAAACTAACAAGAAAATAGTTTGACGACAACGACATCAGGGTCTTTCCCCCCAACCCTCGCGCTTCTTTTTTCTCTTTTCCCAGCCCTCTCCCTCACCATTGCTTAATGGAGGGGAGAAAGATATGAGAAAGTAATTAAGCAGACAATTATCGTTGTTGTTGCTGTTGTCACGAGGCTTTCGTCGACTTGGGGGTATAGAAGAGAACATTTGCTCTCAAAGTGCCGCGCAGTGGGGTTGAGCCAGCGACCTTAACTTTATAGCTATGTTTACGCCCATAAGTAGATAGGAGATAGCAAATATACATAATCCTCTGTATTATGGGCACAAGTCCTGAAAATTGGGGTCGGGGGATAGTCGATGAAAGCGACCCCAGTGCTCAACTGGTACTTGTTTTATTGACCCCGAAAAGGATGAAAGGCAAAGTTGACCTCGGCTGATTTTGAACTCAGAACGTGAAGACGGACGAAATGCTACGAAGTATTTCACCCGGCGTGCTAACGACTCTGTCAGCTTGCAGCCTTTTTCATAATAATAATAATAATAATAATAATAATAATAATCCTTTCTACTATAGGCACAAGGTCTGAAATTTTGGAGAGGAAGCGGAGTTGTCGAGTACATCAGCTCCAGTACTCAACTGGTACTTATTTCTTCGAGCCCGGAAGAATGAAGGGCAAAGTCGATCTCGGCAGAATTTGAACTCAGAACGTAAAGACGGACGACATACTGCTTAGCATTTCGTTCAGCGTGCTAACGATTCTGCCAGCTCACGGCCTTAATAGTAAATATACATAATAGATGCACATCTGATAAATTATTTCCATGTAAGGTCTGAAATTTGAGGGGAGGGGCTAGTCACTTATATCGATTTTAGTGCTTAATTGATCAACACCAAAATGGTGAAAGGCAAATTCGACCTCGAACTCAGAACGTACAGACGGACGAAATACCGCTACACGTTTTGTCCGGCTCAATAACAATTCTGCCAGTTCGCCGCTTTGACACGTCAGATAAATAAACTTAGTTTATTTCCCAATTTCCAGGATACTTACCTATCTATGAAGAACTGTCATGAAGTAACTTAACGGTTCGACAAAATATTTTGATAGAATAAGTATCAAGCTTTAAAAAAATAACAAGTTCTGGGGTCGATTCGTTCGAGTAAAAATACTTCAAGTCGGTGCCCATCATGGCTGTAATCTAATGACTGAAACAAGTAAAAGATGAAAGTTAAAGAATGATTGCCTGCATCTTAGAGACGGAAGAACAGCAATGAAATAGTCTTTTATACAATAGGCACAAGACCTGAAATTTTGGGGAGGGATGGGACTCGTTGATTACTTTGACCCCAGAGCATGACTGGTACCTGTTTCATCGACTCCGAAAGGATAAACGGCAAAGTCGACCTCAGCAGAATTTG
>NC_069004.1:28945323-28948321 GCF_001194135.2 Octopus bimaculoides
TTTATACAATAGGCACAAGACCTGAAATTTTGGGGAGGGATGGGACTCGTTGATTACTTTGACCCCAGAGCATGACTGGTACCTCTTTCATCGACTTTGAAATGATGAAAAGCAAAGTCTACCTCAGTGGAAATTAAACTGAAAACTTAGAGACGGAAGAACAGCAATGAAATAGTCCTTTCTACAATAGGCACAAGACCTGAAATTTTGGAGAGGGGTGGGACTAGGGATGGTTACATTGACCCTAGAGCATGGCTGGTACTTATTTCATCGACTCCGAAAGGATGAAAGGCAAAGTTGACCTTGGCGGCATTCGAACTCAGAACGTAAAGACGGCGGAAGAACAAAAAATGAGATAATAAGAGCTGACAGCAATGGGGGAAGAAAGAGAAACGAAAACATTTTAAAATGCATCGCAGCCTACGGGAAGAGTGGGTGAGTGAGAGGGAGTTAAACGGCTCGATATGATGCAGCTTTTGTAAAGGAAGATATTAATAATCAATACTTTGCAGTGTTGTGTATGAATGATAACAACAAAAAAGACAATAACAACAACAACAACGACAAGGATGAGAGCAACAAAATGAACAACAATAGCAGGGACGTCTGCTTAAAGAAAACATCGAAATAAATAAATAAATAAATAAAACTAACAACAACAAACAATAACAAAATAAAAAATTGAACATCAATGAGAACTATATGAGTAATTTAGCTCCTGCGTTTTGTTCAGCAATCATTTATAGCTATTAAAACAGCTTTTTACTTTAATGCAGTTGAGTGAACAATATGGCTGACTTGTCTATAATTCACAGGAATCCGCGATTGATTTGTCAAGCAGTTAGACATGCCGCATGGATTATATACACCTGTGTGCATTTGTCTGTGTATGTATTATAAATAAATGGAGGAGAAGCGCCATAAGAAATGCGTTAGTGAATTAGTGACGGAGTTTCTGTTAGTCTTCATGCAATCTGTCTAATCTGGAGTAACGCGTTCGAGTTTCACTTGAGTGGAGAATATATTGTCGTTGATTAAAAAGTCATACCATTTGCTTGTTTTTTTTTTTTTAAATAAATTTCTTTGTAACTTTATCAGATTTAAGAATTTAAAGAGGCTGTAAGAAAGAAAATTCTAAAGAAAAATACAAATACATGTCGATTTATCAAAATCATATACACTCAATTTAGGAACACTATAAATATATACATACGTACATTCACACACAAGCACGCAGATTTCTTCAACTTTAATAAATATTATATTACTCTGCTGCTTGTATTCGAGTACTATTTTTCCCACCTTGTTTTGCATCCCTGTGCCAGTGTCTACTTGTGTGTGTGTATACATACATACATACACACATACATTTATACATACATACATATGTGTGTGTGTGTGTGTGTGTGTGTGTGTGTGTGTGTGTGTGTATAAAAACGAAGTTGAAAAATTTATTGGTATTATATATATATTATAGATTATATATATATATGTATATATTTATATATATATATATTATATATGTATATTATATTATATATTATATATATTATGTATATATATTATATTATATATATATATTCACTATTATACGTTTCATTTCGTAATAGGAATTACAGAGTTTTCCATATTAGATAATTGACATGCTCCAGCATAACCACGGCCGTATGACTGAAACGAGTAAAAGAAAATATATATAAAGGAGAAGTGTAATAGCTCTTATTTCCAGCAATGTAAATGTCTCTAACACGCTAGTCATATTCAGAGACAATTATAGTATTCCTTCTAAGTAAAACATTACACACTGCTGTCTATATATATATGTATATACGTATGTATATAGAATACTTTATTTTGATTGAATCAGCAGTCTCTAGTCACTTTGAAGTTTGTTTGTCGAAACTCAGAGTAAGTCTCCTAGATTTTAGTCCTGAAGTGGGTACTACGTTGGTCATTTCATTCAAAAGGTTTGATAGTATTTTTGTTTGTAAGGTTACTAATGCTGTGTTTGAAATCTCCTTTCTGCAGAGGTGAGCTGGAGCTATCAGGTTCCTTTTGAAAGGGCTCTACCGCGGCTCCATTCACCAGGTTATCGTCGCACTGGACTGGAAAGTAAGAAGGGGGGAAAATGGGAGTCCGGACAGGGTTAACCATCATGTATTTTAGCTTTTTACGTATTATGTTTCATGAATTATATTGGTTCAAAGTTTGGCACAAGACCAGCAATTTGGGGAGATGGGTTAAGTTGATAACAATGACGAATTGTTCAACTGGTTTTTATTTTATCGACCCGAAGAGAAAAATAAAGGCAAAGTCGACTATGGCGGAATTTGAACTCTAAACGTAAAGACGGACGAAATGCCGTTAAGCATTTTGCCCTAAATTCTAACCATTCTGCCAAGTCACCGCTTTCGAGAGGATAAACGGCAAAGTCAACCTTAGCGTAGTTTGAACTCAGAACATTTAAGCCGAAAGAAATACCGCCAAACTTTTCGTCCGGATTGCTAACGATTCTGCTGGTGTGACGCCTTAACAATGATGATCCTTTCTTATTTTGACACACAGCCAGCAATTTTGAAGCCGACTACATCGACCCTAGTGTTCAACTGGTACTTTTTTCATCGGACCCCGGAAAAATGAACAGCAAGGTTGACCTCAGCGGAATTTGAACTTAGTACGTAAAAAAAGCCGGAAGAAATGATGCTAAGCATTTTGTCCGTCGTGCTACATATAAAAAAAAAGAAGCAAAAACAAAAAGCAAAATAACAACAACAGATAGTAAAGGTTTGACGATCGCTTCAATAGGTGTGATGGACCGTAAGTCGATATAATATAAATAGCTTCGCTAATCTGTGTGTTTTGCTAAGGAGAAAAACCGTATTTCTTTGGCATCATCTTTCATAATATTTATTGTCTATTTCCATAAAGACTGCGGCAACATCATACAGATATATTTTGCAGTGTTCATTGTTCATTGTTCAGTTCTGCTTTTTTGTTT
>NC_069004.1:28948331-28949906 GCF_001194135.2 Octopus bimaculoides
CACGACACAACGAAAATGAAAAATGAAAAAAAAATTATAAATAAATAAATAAAAACGTCCCCGACGAATAATAACGATAATAATAATAATAATAATAATAATAATAATAATAATAATAATAATAATAATAATAATAATAATGATAATAATGATAATGACGATAGGGATAATTAATGAATAAATAAAACAATCTGTTGCCTATCTCTCCCTCTCTCTCTCTATCTGTAAATATACATATATACAAATAAATAAATACATACATACGTGCATATATACACACTATCTCTCCCTCTCTCTCTCTATCTGTAAATATACATATATACAAATAAAAAAATACATACATACGTACATATATACACACATATATACATACAATCCATAAAAAATAAATAAAGATATATATGTGTGTATATATATGTACGTGTGTATATATATATATATATATATATATATGTGTGTGTGTGTATATGTATATATATATATATATATATATATATATATATATATATGTATGTATGTATCTATGTGTGTGTGTATGTGCGTATGTGTATGTGTGCGTGTGTATGTGTGCGTGCGTGTGTGTTTATCAAAACTATTGGTACTGATAGTCTTCAGCAGCACTCGTATCTATCTCTCCATCTGTCTGCTTGATTCGTATGTACAGCTATGTGTTTCTCTCTATATAAAGATATACATACAAGTATACATATATATATATACATATATACACGCATGCATGCATCTATGTATAGATATATGTACATACACACACACACATATACAAATATATATACATATATGCATACACACGTATATATATATATATATATATATATATACACATATAAAGATATATAATGTACATACATGCACACACATAGACACATATACACACATATATACACATGCATATCCACATATCCACATATACACATATATGCACACACGTGCACACATGTATATATACACACACGCACATACATATCATAAAATAAGTAGTTAATAGTGTTGTATTTTCTTTTAGTTTATCTTATGTGGCTATTTGATGATCGCTTCCATTCAAACGAAACGCCATTACTATTCCATCTTCGTTTTTTTTTCCCTACTGATACCCTTGTTTGTTTTTTACTGTATTTATTTATTAGGTTTCCTATAACGTCGTATGCTTTTATAATCTTTTTATTTTACCTCTTTGGTATGTTTTGGCCTGGAAATAGGATCGTTTCTTACTTCAAACAAACTTCTGTTGTGTTTTTAGTGTTTTAACTTACACAAAACATAGTTTTTATTAAAAAAAAAAGGAACTAAAAAACAGAACTCCCAAAAAAACGAAACGAAACAGCAAGGACTTTATAATACTTGTTTATGGACAGCCTCATATGTAAATATATATATTTCTCTGCATGTGTGTGTGTGTGTGTGCTGTTTATATGTCTCTGTATATGTATAATAATAATGTCTATATGTATGCAAACCTACATGCAAACATATGTGTATATGCATGTGTTTATATTATGTATATATGTATCTATCTAACTATATATATATCGATATAAACATACATATATACATGTA
>NC_069004.1:28949916-28953586 GCF_001194135.2 Octopus bimaculoides
TATACATACATATATACATATACATATACATATATATACATATATACATACATATTTATGTACACATACATTAAACATATGTACATATGTACACAAACATTTATCTTAGAAATAAAAATGACCTAAAACTAAAAATTTTAGCTGCTTCCATATATATATATGTATATATATATATATATATATGTGTGTGT
This sequence comes from Octopus bimaculoides, assembly GCF_001194135.2. Lineage (NCBI taxonomy): Eukaryota > Metazoa > Mollusca > Cephalopoda > Octopoda > Octopodidae > Octopus > Octopus bimaculoides. The sequence continues at coordinate 28,950,108 of NC_069004.1, forward strand.
GTGTGTGTGTGTGTGTGTGTGTATGTGTAATGTGTGTGTGTATGCATGTATGCACATATGCATGTATGTATATACTAACTTATAGACATAAATATGTATGAATATATGAATATTTATATACATACATACAAACACGCATACACAGATATAGATACACACATATGTGCAGGTATATACACACATACATATATACATATTTATATGTACATATTTATATATACATATAGAGCAACATATGATTTACACAAACATTTATCTTAGTAATAAAAAAAATGACAGGAAGCTAAAAATAGCAACCTGCCTGTATATGTATGTATGTATGTATGTATGTGTGCGTGTGTATATATGTATGTATATGTATGCGTGTGTATGCATATATGTTTGTATGTATGTATGTATGTATGTATGTATTTGTCTGTCTGCCGGTCTGTATGTATGTATACGAACACACACACACAAACACATACAAATATACACACGTGTATTTACATGCACTTACACTCAATGTGTATATATGTTTTTGTACCTATACACACATGCAATCACGTGTTTTCACATATACAAATTACACGCACACATACGCACACACACACACGCATGTATATATGTATATACATACATACACCTACGCATTGATACCAGTGTGGGCTTAAAACTTTTTCCTTCAATCAAACAATCGTTTTATTCCTGTTGTATTTCACAATTTACTACTATTCTGATATATATTTATTTATTTACCATTTTTTATGTCCTCTTTTCTTATGTTTATAGTCTATTTCTATTTGTTTCCTAATTCCAAACATCTTCATTGTCTATTTTATCCATTTCCTTCTCGAACACCTTTTATTCCTCTCCTCACCTCATCTCTACGACAGACACCATCTCATCTAACCTTAATACGTTCGCTTGTTTGCTTGCTCATCTTATGTCTTCTCACACTGCCCACACCACCACAAACCCATCCTGACACCCTGACTCTTATTTTTTTGCTTTTATTCTTCGTGTTCTCCATCAAACCATTCTTATGCTCATCATTAATGTTGGTAAAAATATATTTATTCCTCTATTTTTATATGCAAATAATGGACGAAATCTGTTGTACTTTCCTTTCTTTTGATAGTTTTTATCTAGTCTGGTCTGATTTGGTCTCGTGATATTTGAATATTCTGGACACACGCAAACACATACACGCATACAATAATACAAATGCGTACATGCACATATTCGTACACGCATGAGCTCACATGTATATACGCACACTCGCCATAAAAGGTTTGAAAAAAACAAACCGAAAATGTCTGCTGACGAGAAATAAGTTCTATCGCTGACATAAGTTATTGCTTCCGAATATTTTTAGCTCATCCATGAAGATAAAAGTTTACGAAACATGCCGCTGTTTGTTTTCCCTTGCTCTTCTTCTTAACCTTCTAAACGACTAAATTGTCTCGCCAAGTCTTGTAGCAGACAGGAATAACATGAATAACGAATTAATTTCAACTTATCCAAGTTTACGTAACCTTTCTTATTGACTGTTACTGGTTTTCTTTTATTTGGCATTATTCTTTGTACTTATTAAGGCGGTGCGTTGGTAGTATCGCTTGCACATAAGACGGAGAAAAATGGTCAACTGGCTTTGCTTCTAAATCTGTACGATCTGAGTTCAAGCCTATCCCACTGAGGCGACTTTAATATTTATCATTTTAAGTTCGATTAAGATAATCGAGAAACCCCTTCAATCCCTAAAATTGCTGGCCTTGTGCGAAAATTTCCAGTCATTATCATTTTAAGGTAGTGAGCTGGCCGAATCGATAGCACAGCGAACCAAACGTTTAGCAGCATTTCGGCCGTTTTTACATTTTGAGTTCAAATTCTGGCGAGGTTGCCTTTTATCCTTTTGGGGTCGATCAAATAAGTACCAGTTATACACTGTGTTCGAAAATAGGGCGAACGTTGCTGTAATTTAGCCCCAGGAGAATCGTCTCCAGCTGGCTATACGACATGATCTGTGTCCTTATATTTTCAAACACGGGAATATAAAGACACAGATCGTGTCGTACAGCCAGTTAGAGACTATGTCTCCTGGGGCTAAATTACAGCAACATTCGTCCTAAACCAGGACTGCCATGTTATGCTGGCAAACAATCTTTACTACAAAGTACTGTTGCTGAATATCTCATGACTATTTCTATTTTAAATCACTATTTTAAATTACTATTTTTAAATCTCACGAGATGTATATACTAACCGTTGAGATAGACAAAGTTTTAAAAACCTAACTGTAAGACGGTAAACGTTTGGAATACATTCACAGCATGTTTAAGAAATACATAGTAAAAATATTTGTTATCGCAGAGGAAAATATGAGCTACGGATGAACCATAGGAGTTTTAATAGTTAAAGATAGTTAAAAATGAAGCCTAAGATGATATCTACTAGTTTCAATCCTTATTAAACATTCATCACGGATCATTTGCTCTCATGTTGCATCTGACAAAGTTATGGAGAATATTTCTACTTATGAATTATGCAAACCGTTTTTAAAAAAAAAAACAATCACATATCCGATCCGTTTAGAAGCAATTTCATTGCACAGCTTTCGGCTGCACACCTTTAAGTGCAACTACAATCAGCAACAAAGACAAGAACAACACCTAGGCTATATATATATATATATATATATATATATATATATATATATATATATATATACATGTGTGTGTGTGTGGAACGAGAAGTGACTTTTTAAGTGGAAACACGTGGCTGTAATAATGGTGGTACAATGCGCAGTAATATTGACTGGAAGTGTACGTAGCTTAATATATAATTGACTAAACAACTCTTTTGCACAATGAACCGACAGCTTTAACAAGAAGCGAATTGTCTCGGGAATCATTATCTACCATTTAGCAGTGAGGGTCGGTGTTAATATGTCTATTGTTTGAATGTGTCAGAAGTCTTGACAACAATAGCACACAATAATAATAACAGCAACAACAACAACAACAACAATAATAATAATAATAATAATAATAAGCAAATCAACCAATGAAACAACTCCGAGTGTTGTAACATCAACGACAATAACAGCAACAACAACAATTCCAATGGCGACTAGTATTTCTACTATAACCACTAATACTACAATAACTGCAATTAGTTTAACAAAAAACGGCTTAACAACGGGCGCGTGTTTGTGGTTAAGGGGCCGATAATCGCTTAAGACGAAACGATTGATGTTTTTCCCAACGACACCAACACCTCTCCCTTCCCGTCATGCATTTTTAATTCCAGTTTAAAATATACTTATAATCTGCATTTTTCATCTCGGGTGCATTTAGTGGCAACGGCATTATTGTATTTAAATATTTTATCAGCACCACCAGCGATCACCATCGCCACAACTACACAAATATAATAATAATAATAATAATAATAATAATAATAATAATAATAATAATAATAATAATAATAATAATAAT
>NC_069004.1:28955603-28956833 GCF_001194135.2 Octopus bimaculoides
ATATATATATATATAATTTCCATTTGCATTCTGATATTTGCTTTCGTTTTTTCTATCTTTTTTTACTTTCATATGCAGATATGCATCATTGCACATCTTATCGAGTCCCCGAAAGGATGAGTGGCAAAGTTGACATCGATGGGATTTGAGTTCAGATCATAAAGCGCCAGAAAAAATGCCTCTAAGCTTCTTGTCCAATGCGCTAACAATACTGTCAACACGCCGTTCAGAATGAAGTCGGTGGATCATCAGTCATACTGTTTCGACTTCATTTAGTCGCCTCAAAGACAGACACACTCCAGGCTACACCGAAAATTATTTGTTCCTATATAGAAATCGGAAAACAAAACATTTATTGACTTGAAAGGTGACCAGACAAAAATCAAATTAATATACTCATTTAAAACAGTGCTAGATTATTGATGTCTATATCGAAACCAATATTTTTTTTACTAAGTTCAGAATGTCTGGAGATGCTCAGCACTGAAGAAACCAAATTATGTCGAAACACTCGTGTCTGATGATCTGCCGACAGCATTCTTATAGAGTTGCGGGATTTTTAGTACGGAAGTGTGTGACTCTAATTGATTTAGAGGTATTTATTGCTAAAATAAACTAGGTTTCTTTCTCTGATATTTTACATAGTTCAACCAATACAAGTTAATGCATGAATTACAAAATAGTAACTTTGAAAGAAGTAGCTCTAAAACTAATTTTAAAACATCAAATGGATCTGGGGTTCACCAGAATAAAATAGTAATGAATGGGATCCTTAGGAACAGTGTTCTAAAGGAATACGTGGCGACGGCAGCAATATAATGAAATCCAAACAAATTGGAACAAAAGAGAAGCAAGTCTATGCCATCGAACATAAGAAAATATCGCTGGACAGTTGGACCGGTTAAATTACTTGGAATCCGACTTGGCCCCGAACTTCACGTAGACAAGAACTTCCTCCGTGACTAAATATTCCTTTCTACGATAGGTACAAGGCCTGAAATTTGGTTGGGGGTGTGTGTAGTCGATTACATCGATCTCATTTCTCAACTGGTACTTAATCTATCGACTACGAAAGGATGAAAGGCAAAGACGACTTCGGCGGAATTTGAACTCAGAACGTAGTGGCAGACGAAATACCCTTAAGCATTTCGCCCTGCGAGCTAACGATTCTGCCAGCTCGCCGCCTCTCCGTGACTAAATATTACAGCTAGTAGTGTCATACGCGTGCAA
>NC_069004.1:28957050-28959084 GCF_001194135.2 Octopus bimaculoides
TATATATATATATATATATATATATATATATATATATATATGTATATATATATATGTATGTATATATGTATATGTGTATGCATATATATATATATGCATATGTATATATACATACATATATATATGTATATGTGTTTGTATATGTGAGTGAATATATATACATATACATATGTGTATATATATATATATATATATTTATATATATATATATATATAATAGGTAGATAAATTGATAGATGTATATACGTGCACACACACAAACAGAAACACCAATATATGATAGATAAATAGAACTACATGTTTACATGCATACATTCATGCGCGCACACACTCACACACACGCACACATACACCCATCACACATGTACAACATATGATAGCATCTCAGCGAATGAGCGACAAGACATGCGTGTATATATACACAAGTTTGTGGATGTATGTATGTATGTGAACATATGAGAATTTAATGAGTGTAAGTGAATTTGTGTAAACATATGCATCTAATATATACGTATGTGTATGTTCATTTGTTAAGTGCGTATCTACATATTTAAATGAATGTGTGTGTGTGTGTGTGTATGTGTGTGTGTGTGTGTGGTTGTTTGGTGTGGGTGTGTAGTGATTATGATTGTTATTGTCACTGATAAACGTTGACCCTCCTCGTTTGATGCGTTTTTTGTGTCAAGCGTCCATTAACCGAACCGGAAATTATATTCTTCGGAATTGTCAGCCATTTCCCCGTACTTTACCTTCGATGACATCATTAGCATAAGACAGAAACCCAACCCCCAAGACGTCTCTCAACGAACAATCTTTTTCTTCCTTACACATACATACATAAATGCATACATATTTGCGTACACATACATACATACTCAGAAACACACACACACACACATATGAGTGTCTGTATATACATATATATACATATATACATACATATGTGTGTGTATGTGTGTGTATGTTTGTGTATGCGTGTGTGTGTACATATAAGTGTATGCATGAATATTGTTTTGAAAATATATTTTTATATTTGTGTGTAAGGCACATGTAGGTATTATGTGTGTGTGTGTGTGTTTGTGTGTAGTGTGGGTGTGTGTGTGTGAATGTGTGCGTAGATGCATCATAGCCAGATATACACACTTTCCTGAGTGCATATGTATATATATATATATATATATATATATATATATATATATATATATATATATATATATATGTATATATATATACATATATATATATATATATTATATATATATATATATGGGGGGGGTATATATATACACATACATACATACAAATACATATACATATACATATATTGTACACACTTCGTTCTGTCTCCTTACTTCTCTCTCACTCTCTCTCTCTCTCTTTTTTCCTGTTTCTGAGAAATACACGCATAGACATAAAAATCACACAACGACACAATAAATCTACTAACTAAAACGGTGAATAATAAAAATACCCGAAAAGTAAACATCCATAAAGACGAGGGTAAAGGTCGGATAAAAAAAATAAAGAAAACGTCCATTAGATAATAATAATAATAGTAGAAATAATAATAATAATAATAATAATAATAATAATAATAATAATAATAATAATAATAATAGCAGCAACAACAACAAAAACAATAATAATGATAATGATAATAATAATAATAATAATAATAATAATAATAATAATGATGATAATAAAAATAATAGCAGCAACAACAAAAAAATTAATGATAATAATAATAATAATAACAACAACAACAACGACAATAATAAACCTTACTATTATAGGCACAAGGCCTGAAATTTACGGGAAGTGGGCTAAGTCGATGAGATCGACCCCAGTGCGTAACTGGTACTTGCTCAATCAACCGTCAGACGGATAAAAGGTAAAGTTGACCTCGGTGGGATTTGAACGCAGAACGTAGCAACGGGCGAAATACCGCTAAGCATTTCGCCCGGCGCGCTAACGATTCTGCCACCTTGCCGCCTAAACAATACTACTACTACTACTACTACTAATAATAATAAT
>NC_069004.1:28959094-28960120 GCF_001194135.2 Octopus bimaculoides
AACAATACTACTACTACTACTACTACTACTACTACTAATAATAATAATAATAATAATAATAATAATAATAATAATAATAAATACGGAGTAGTAGTAGTAGTAGTAGTTGGAGGTAGACTAGCCTGATAGACCCCGCTATGTCAAGATGGACTTATATATTCTTCCTCACATTTGGATTTTATATATGCTCTCTCCCACTTGGATTTAATATGTCGCCACATTTATAATATGTCTTTTTTTCTACATTTTCTACATTTTCGTGCAGCTGAAGATTGCTCTTCATATTGCATTTAAGGTAATGCTCACATTACTTAAATAAATTGAAGTAGCATGAAACGTGCGTACTGCAATCACTTTTGAAATCCGTGTTGCTTATTATTTGATTTTAATCACCCATCCTTTTGGGATGCGATATTCGGGTGCCTTCGCATAAGTACCATATTCAAACCTTGAATCTATATCTAAACCGTCTACATATATAAGTATATATACATATACGTGCGTGTGTATGTGTGTTTTGACGTACATAGAACAAACTTACTCCGACCTGGTGTCGAAACTTTCACTTAGTCAAGAAAGAGCTTGCTACATTTTAAGAAATATAAAAAAGCAGACTGCATATAATATTGAATCAGTTTGGCGATAATAATGATGATGATGAAAACGACGATGAAGATGATGATGATGATGATGATGATAATGATAATAATAATAATAATAATAATAATAATAATAATAATAATAATAATAACAACAGCAGCCTTGATCAGACGGTGATCTACAGATTGAATAATTATCTATCTAAACCATCTATCTATCTATCTATCTATCTATCTATCTATCTATCTATCTATCTACCTATCTATCTATCTATCTATCTATCTGTCTGTCTGTCTGTCTGTCTTTCTGTCTGTCTTTCTGTATGTCTATCTATCTATCTATCTATCTATCTATCTATCTATCTGTCTGTCTGTCTGTCTGTCTGTCTGTCTATCTATCTATCTATGTTCGTACACAGACACCTTT
>NC_069004.1:28960130-28961446 GCF_001194135.2 Octopus bimaculoides
CTATCTATCTATCTGTCTGTCTGTCTGTCTGTCTTTCTGTCTGTCTTTCTGTATGTCTATCTATCTATCTATCTATCTATCTATCTATCTATCTGTCTGTCTGTCTGTCTGTCTGTCTGTCTATCTATCTATCTATGTTCGTACACAGACACATTTACGTACCCAACAGAGATTGAGAGAGAGAGAGAGAGAGAGAGAGAGAGAGAGAGAGAGAGAGAGCGGGAATGTGAGAGAGAGAGAGAATGTGAGAGAGAGAGAGAATGTGAGAGAGAGAGAACAGGGTGTGGTCAGACAAACAGAGACGAACCGAGAGAAAATGATGATGGAGAAAATGATGATGGAGAAAACGAGAGTGGATTCTGGACAGAGAAAAAAAAAAGAAGGAAAGAAAAAGACCAGAACCGTATCCATGCCACTTTCACTGTCGTACGTTTGTCTCCAAAAGAGAATTGAACAGGTCTTTGTGGCTTGCTGATAGCATAACAATATAAATGGTAGCAATGTGTTTGCAGAAAACCGTTTGTATTTAAAATCACTAACATACAACAATGTTCAATAAAATCTAATTCTTTGTGTCAATACTCTCGAAAGATCGATATTGGGTCCATAGAAGAGGGCCGTTTCCTCTTTTAGTTTTTCTTGATTTGTATTCCTTTATTTCTCACCCACCGCTACACTACCCTACTCGCTTTCTCTTTTATTCTTTCTCTATCTATCTATCCATCTATCTATTTATCTATCTATCTATCTATCTATCTATCTATCTATCTATCTATCTATCTATCTATCTATCTCTATCTATCTATCTATCTATCTATCTATCTATCTATCTATCTATCTATCTATCTATCTGTCTGTCTGTTTGTCTATGTATCTTTCGATATCTCCCCTCACCGTTTCTCTTCCGTTCCCGCCTTGCGTTTATCCTTCGAAACTAAACGACGCGTGCTGAATTGTAAACTAAGGCGAGGTCTTAAGAAGTGAAGAAATTGTCTACTCTGGATTGCGGCTCGCCTTATGCAGCCGGAAGTCGTTGATGTTAAATCCGGAAATCGACTCCACCCTTTTCTTCCACCATCTTCCTCGTTTCGTCTTCATCTCCATCGTCGTCATCATTACTGTACGGGCAAATATCACTCCATGACAGAGGGTGGTGAAGCTGGGAAGAATTGGTGAAAGGGAGGGGAGAACCAGAGAGAAAAAGAGAGAGAGAATAAGCAAGAGAGAGAGAAAGATCTTGGTCGAAAGAAGCTAACACCCAGACACATCCTTCCACACACTCTATTCACACAAAATCATTTCCTCTTATATACAAC
>NC_069004.1:28963351-28964281 GCF_001194135.2 Octopus bimaculoides
CACACAAACACACGTATGTATATTTCATCTTATTCCTTTCACTTCTTACAGGCCAAGATTGATCACCGCTTTCAAGAACTTTAGTCAATTGAATCGACTCCAGGATATTTTAAAAAACCTCGTACCATGCTGGAGCACCACTTTTAGTCGAGCAAATCGACCCCAGAGCTTATTCTTTGTAAGCCTAGTACTTATTTTATCGGTCCCTTTTACTAAACCTCTAAGTTATGGGGACTTAAACACACCAGCATCGGTTGTCAAGCGATGTTCCGTGGACAGACATACAAACATAGACACACACATACATATATATACATATACGACAGGCTTCTTCCAGTTTCCGTCTACCAAATCCACTCACAAGGCTTTGGTCGGCTCGAAGCTATAGTGGAAGACACTTGCCCAAGGTGCCACGCGGTGTGACTGAACCCGGGACCATGTGGTTGGTAAGCAAGATATTTACCACACAGCTACACACATAAATATACATACATACATACATACATACATACATACATACATACATACATACATATATATGTATATATATATAGATATATATATATATATATATATATATATATATATATATATATATAGTAAATCCCAAAAGGAAGAACAACAAACAAAAAAAAAGTCAGCAACGCAAGGACGTGGTACTTGTAAAGTGTTAGCCGACAGAGAGAGAAAGAAAGGTGATTTAAAGTTTCGAGCAACGCTCTTCTTCAGAAACAGAAGAAAGTCCAATAGAAGAGAAGACGGAGGAAGAAAATCGCCAATGATTCACATGTGGTTACATTTTGAAATATATTAACACACACACACACACACACACACACACACATACACACACACACACACACACACACACACACAGACACACACACAAACACACACATACACACACACGTGATTGTGTTTGTATTAGTT
>NC_069004.1:28964291-28964497 GCF_001194135.2 Octopus bimaculoides
ATATAAATCTATACGAATGAGTGTATGTGCATGAAAGAGAGAGAGAGAGAGTGTGTGTATGTGTGTGTGTGTGTGTGTGTGTATGTATGCGTGTGTGTGTGAGTATTTGTATATATATTACTTTAGAAATATGTGTATGTAGATATGTATATATTTGTACATGTATATATATATATATATATATATATATATATATATATATATAT
>NC_069004.1:28964757-28965550 GCF_001194135.2 Octopus bimaculoides
TGTGTGTGTGTGTGTGTGTGTGTGTGTGTGTGTGTGTGTGTGTGTGTGTGTGTGTGTGTGTGTGTGTGTATGCTTAAGTGATTACCAAATAATGAAGAAAACGTGAGGCGATGTTTGCTGTCACAAAGACACACTTTTCTCGCCCTGGAATCAACAATACTCTTCGTCTTTTCATATTCTGCAGACTTAGTTCCGTCTCAGTAGCAACCGTAATTCTTTGAAACAGAGATCAACAAAAAAAATAAGTAAAAACAAAAAAGTATCAATAAATGTATTTATTTTCTTTTATTTTGTTTTATTCCATTTCAATATTGTCATTATCATTATTATTATTATTATTATTATTATTATTATTATTATTATTATTAGGGCCATCTGAGTTGAAATTTATACATTCACAACAACCGCGAAAGTGTTCGTGGCGACACTCAATCATACCGCACTCACACACACACACACAAAAGCATGCACTTACGTGCGCACATACGATCACATATGCACACGCATGCATACACACACACACACATATACAAATACAAACATTAAATATTTCACTTATTTTGAATCATTTTAAAATCATTATGACCACGCACGTCCCAGACACGCACGAGTACTTACACACAAATGCACATATAGACCTGTACACACATACACACATACACATATACACACCAACAAACACGCACTCAATTTAACATACATATTTTATATCTATCTATCTATCTATCTATCTATCTATCTATCTATCTATCATATATATATATATATATATATATATATATATATATATATA
>NC_069004.1:28970110-28972463 GCF_001194135.2 Octopus bimaculoides
ACCACGCCATTCGAACTCACCAACACTTTTAAATAAACACCTAAATGATTGAAGTAGCATCTAACGAGGGTGTACAAGTATTTCGGTGTATTTTGGCAAGAACAAACGGCACCAGGCCATTCGGACTCACGCCGCACTTTCAAATAAACATCTAAAGGATTGAAGTAGCATCTAACGAGGGCGGACAAGTATTTCGGTGTATTTTGGTAACAACAAACAGGGCCCAAATGATTCAGCCTCACCTATATCACCACAAGCAATTTGTCATAATAACTAAACATCTGAAGTAACACCTAACGAGGGCGGAAAAAAAAAAAGCATTTCGGAATATTTTGGTAATAACAATAAACATACCATCTAAACCCCGCCACACTTCCACCAACCGCTATACCATTTGACCTCCGTCTCTCCGTGCCAACGTCCCTCCAACACAGGCACACTTTGTGATAATACAAACAACAAGATTATCAAACAGAAGAGCAATATCAGTGAAATAGTTCGATCCTCACCTGGTATTACAATGGCGGCCTCTGTTTAAATTGGCGATCTTCAAAGGACATTCGTGTTTATATGTTACACCACGTCATTATCAATATCCATTATCTGCTTTCATCATTGAGAATGTTTTTTCAACTGGTTATTTGTTATATAGACATATACCTACGCATTGTGGGGGCTATATATACTTATGTATGAATGCATGTATGTACTTATGTATATATGTATGCATGTATGTATGTATGTATGTATGTAGGTGGGTAGGTAGTTAAGTATGTAGCTATGTAGGTATATTTTATATGTGTGTGTGTGTGTGTGTGTGTGTGTGTGTGTGTGTGTGTGTGTGTGTGTGTGTGTGTGTGTGTGTGTGTGTGTGTGTGTGTGTGTGTGTGTGTGTGTGTGTGTGTGTATAGCCATATATAGTATATATGGAAATAAAATATATACGTTTATATATACATTTCTGGAAACATATGCATACACACACAAGCATTTATATATATATATATACATCCATATATATATAAATGTGTGTGTATCTGTATAACTATATTATCTGCGCGCGCGTGTATGTGTGTGTGTGTGTGTGTGTGTGTATTTGGCAGTAAATTAAAGCGGCGAACTGGCAGAGTTATTATATTTACAAATGATTAAACTTTGCGGTATTTGCCCTGGATCTGTGTACACTGGGTTCAAATCTCACCGAAACTATGTTTCTTTTTTCCTCCCCTCTTTGGAGTCGATCAATTAATTACTCGTCTCATGCAGGACATCCCATCAATCTTTACACCCCATCTCTCAAGCATCCCCCCTCTCTCTCTCTCTCGTTCTCTGGCCCATGAATGGGCCAAAAAGAAAATCCACATCGTGATCTCACTGATCCTTCCCTTATGTATGTATGTCTGTATGTATGTCATTGTTCAGTTTTATTTCAAGACTTCTTGCCAATAGAGAAAGAACCGGTTTCTAACCCAGATCCAAGGCTCCTTCATTGGCATTTCAACATCGACAACAGGGTATTTTTGTATGTATGTATGTATGTATGTATGTATGTGCAGATTTCTATGTTTCATGTAGTCACATGCAGGACATCTCATCAGTCTATACGCCCCATCTCTCAAGCACTCCCTCTCTCTCATTATCTGGCCCATGTATGTATGTATGTATGTATGAATATTTGCGAGTCAACATGGGATCCCTTGACGACAATATAAACTTCATTTGACCAAGTTGTCTTTGGCCTGACGAGTAACTAGCGGGTTACTCATCGTTTGGTTTATTAATACTTCCGAATCTCTGCAAAGTCGACGTCGGCGGAATTTGAACTCAGAACGTAGCAACGGGCGAAATACCGCTAAGCATTTTGTCCAGTGTGCTAACGATTCTGCCAGATCGCCGCTTTTCGTCAAAAAACCTAATGCCATAACGCAGATATATTTTTTTCTACATTATATTGAAAGACTTCAGACAAAATCATACCTCCTCATTGATATGACTGTCTTAATCGATATAAACGTATCTGTCAAGACTTACCAAAAACTGAGCAAGTATAAAGATCTTGAAATAGAAACTAGCAAAATGTGGAACCTGAAGACTACAACAATACTTGTTGTCATAGGTTCCCTGGGAATGATAGCAAAATGGGCTGATTGCTACCTAGCTCAGATACCAGGAAACCCCAAACTGTCAGAAATTCAAAAGATAGTGCTCATGGGAACTGCCCATATCCTACGTAAAATACTTTCTATGTAATCTCAAGTTTTAAAACAAACACAATGTTCTTATGATTTCTTAAACATTCTCTAGAACAACACTATGTATAAATCCAAATATATGGTACCCTAGGCATAACACC
>NC_069004.1:28972900-28974185 GCF_001194135.2 Octopus bimaculoides
ACAGGTACAACAGAAACAGGAAGTAAGAGTGAGAGAAAGTTGTGGTGGAAGAGTACATCAGGGTTCGCCACCATCCCCTGCCGGAGCCTCGTGGAGGTTTAGGTGTTTTCGCTCAAGAAACACTCACAACGCCCGGTCTGGGTATCGAAACCGCGATCCTATGACCGCGTGTCCGCTGCCCTAACCACTGGGCCATTTCGCCTCCACTCTGCATATAATAATAATAATAATAATAATAATAATAATAATAATAATAATAAATAAAACGGATGATTGTGTGTGGAACGCTTTTGATCATATAAATGTCCTCGATGACGGCCGACATGGAGCAACAACAACAACAACAACAATAATGACAACAACAAACGGAATAGTTAAAACAAGAACAACAGAATCAACAACAGCAACAGTGACAGCAACAATACGTTAAAATGTGTGAAGTACATATATGGATCTATAAGAACACAGGTGAAAGTTAAACAGTGTTGCAAGCAATCAAAATATAATAGGTGTACCCAGGTAGGATAAAGGGTGGACAGCTTTTGCATAATTTGTCTGTGTTGTATTATATAGAAGCCGGGTGGATTATTTTGTTTGTTTCGTTTTGTTTTTTGTTTGTTGTTTTTTTTTGTTACCGTTTTAGGTTCTTTATTTTTGCCGCTTGATACGGAATGGTACATGTTTACTTAAACAAACAATCGTATGAAACTCTTCAACGATCATCAAACGATCAGGAAAAAAAAAAAAGAAAAGAAAAAGAAAAAAAAGGAATAAAGCCCTTTGAAGATCTATCTACACAGTCGTACATCAAAGCCCCACGATGAACAATTTACTCTGGTTATTGTTCTTGCTAAAGGGATTGTGATGTGATGTTCGTAGTGCTGGCGTTGGTGAGGGCGGCGGCAGTGGCTGTGGTAGTAGTGGTGGCGGTGGTAGTTGTAGTGGTGGTGGTAGCGGCGATATTGTCGTAGGTGTGGTAAGCGAGGTGGTGGTGATATTATTGGAGAGGTGCAGATGGCTGAGGTCGTAGTTGATGGTAGTGTGGTAGTGGTGGTGGTGCAGGGTGTATTTTTGTCTAATGCCAGTGCACCACCACGACAGCGACAACCACCACCACCACGTACAACAACAACAGCAGCAACAGTAACAACAACAACAACTGTACAACCACCGTCTGCATTAATTCAGCATCACCATCACCGAATGAACTTCACCACATCACCAACATCTCCACCACCATCACAACAACCAGACACACAATTCTTACTACTACCATCACCACAAC
>NC_069004.1:28974651-28977372 GCF_001194135.2 Octopus bimaculoides
TCTCTCTCTCTCTCTCTCTCTCTCTCTCTCTCTCTCTCTCTCTGTCTATCTATGTATCTATCACTCTCTCTCTCTCTCTATCACATGTACACTCTCTCTCTCATTCTCTTTCACTATCTGTCACTGTCTCTGTGTGTGTATGTCTCTCAATTTAGTCTATTGTATTGTTGTTCAAGATGGACTCGTTTCTCTTTTATGTCAAGAATAACACTTACACCACGTACTGCATGAATACATATATGCATATAGTATGGTTGTGTGTGTGTGCGTGTGTGTGCGTGTGTGTGTGTGTCTGTGCGTGCGAGCGTGACTGTGTATGAGTTTCTCTGTGTGCGTGTACATGAGTTGGTGTTGCTATGTATGTATGTATGTATGTATGTATGTATGTATGCATATACGTATAACATAAATAGATAGAGACAGAGAGAGAGAGAGAGAGAGAGAGAGATAAATAGAAAGATATATAGACGCACACAAATATAGTTATAGATGCACATTTTTTATGTGTTCGCGTGGAAATATTGATGTATGTGTATGTGCATATATGCATATGTATGTGTGTCTGTGCGCATATATATCTATATATGAATGGCATGATGGGACTTGATTTTTGGGCTCGACTGAAACACTTGAAGCTCTATTCTGCAACGCCGTCGTGAACGATACATTATTTGCAACATGTGGAACATATTCCACCAATATTATCCTAGTGATATCGGTATTATGTTTACAATTCACCCAAGACTATGCCCCTTTGCAATGCGACCCTACAAAGGTCGAGATCAAATCACATAAGAACATTGCGATGCAATTTCTTCACTACAAACGCTCCTGAACTTTTCAATGTTATCCCGAAAAAAATTAAAGTAGAAAAAGACCCCATAACTTTCAAACGGGACCTGGACAGATTCCTCCAGGAAATACCGGATAAACCACCTACACTTGAATACGTCTCAACCAACAATAGTTCTCTGCTTGAGTGGTCCATGTTGTCCCGAAATAATTAAATAAAAGACTTTTTCAGGTGGTGCTATTGAGTTTGTCATGTCCTGGGCCCGAAAATGGCTAAAACCAATCTAAGTTATATATTCTTTTATTCTTTTATCCTTTATTTGTTTGTCATTTGACTGCGGTCATACGGGAGCACTGCCTTTAGTCGAGCAAATCGATCCCAGGACTTATTCTTTGTAAGCCTAGTACTTATTCTATCGGGCTCTCTTGCCGAACCGCTAAGTGACGGGGACGTAAACACACCAGCATCGGTTGTTAAGTTTTTTCACCATTCCTATTTCTCGCCACCTAGCCTCATATTTTAAATAGTAGCTTCACAGCTCCATACCACCAACTATTCCCATAATTTAAACATTAGCTTTATGGGTTTGTCTCTACAAATATTCCCACATTTTAAACACTACCACCATAGTTCTATCTCACTGAATTATACCAGCTTCACGGCTCTATCCCACCAAATATCCCTATAATCTAAGCAATATATTCACAGCTCTAACTCATCAAATGTATCCACATTTCAAATACTTATTTAATAGCTCAATCCCACCAAATATTTCCACAATTTAAACTCTATCTTCACAGGTCTATCTCATCAAATGCAATCACATATCAAACACTAACTTAACAAAATTTTCCCACAATTTAAGCATTAGCTTAACAGCTCTATCCCACCAAATATTCTAACAATTTAAGCACTATCTTTACATCTCTATCCGACCAAATATTCCCATAATTTAAGCACAATCTTTACAGCTCTATCCCACCAAATATTCCCACAGTTTAAGCACAATCTTTACAACTCTGTCCCACCAAATATTCTAACAATTTAAGCACTACCTTAATATCTCTATCCCACCAAATATTCTAACAAGTTAAGCACTTTCTTTACAGCTCTATCCCACCAAATATTCCCACAATTTAAGCACTATATGCACAGCTCTGTCCCACCAAATATTCTAACAATTTAAACACTACCTTTACATCTCTATCCCACCAAATATTCTAACAATTTAAGCACTTTCTTTACAGCTCTATCCCACCAAATATTCCCACAATTTAAGCATATCTTCAGAGCTCTATCCCACCAAATATTCTAACAATTTAAACACTATCTTTACAGCTCTATTCCACCAAATATTCGCACAATTTAAACACTATCTTCACAGCTCTATCTCACAAAATGTTCACACAATTTAATCATTAGTTTAACCATTAGGGTAACATCTCTAACCCACCAAATATTCCCACAATTTAAGCATTATATTCACAGCTTTATCCCACCAAATCTTGCTATATTTTAGGCTCTATCTTCACAGCTCTATTCCATCAAATCTTCCAACAATTTAAATACTACCGCCTCAGCTCTATGCCCCCAAATATCTCCACATTTTAAATACCATCTCCGCACTTCCATCCCACCACATTACGCAAGCTTCACAGCTCAATTTCACTTAAAGCCCCCCCCACACACACACACACACCGCAAACACCACCTACACAGCGCTTTACCACCAAATATCCCCCCGCTATTTTAAACACTAACTTCAAAAATATTATCCTAACAAAATATCTCCATATCTCCAGATTTTAAACTCAAAATTCATAGGCAGCACCATTTCTCCAAACGTTTCCCATTTTTAAATTCTATCATCTTTACATTCCACGGCGCTATCTCGAATTCTCAAATCATTTCTATTCCTTTAGCAGTCA
>NC_069004.1:28980409-28983492 GCF_001194135.2 Octopus bimaculoides
TGGGAGAAGTTTTTAACATTTCGAGCATACGCTCTTCTAAGGAGAGGATAGATGTAGAGACGAAAATGTAGAGAAAAATCAAAAAATGTGTTTCAATAATATGGTCACCACATGCTGAAAACGATGCCTATATATGTGTGTGTATGTGTTTGTGTGTGTGTGTGCGTGCGTGTATACATTTTATGCATATATACATATATACTTTTAAGCTAGTCATGAGTATATACGAGGTTTGATCAAAAAGTATCGGGACTGGTGCTATAAAAACAAAACTACAACACATGTCAATTTGGCATTTAGTCTCTTTCAAAGTAGTCCCCTTCTGAAGCCACGTACATTATCCGATGTTGTTTGCATTGATGGAACCATTCCTGGAACTCATTTTCTAGCGATAGCAAACATGCCTTATCGCATACTTTTGGATTTCTTTTCAAATGGCATTTGAGCTTTTGAAAGATCCATGGTTGTAATGACTTTCATGTCATGTCTCTTACCATGCACACACTCACACACACACACACACACACACAGGCACATCTTTTCTGACGTGGTGTGATCAGACGAGCATACTCTACACATTTTACTTCGAACACCTG
Source organism: Octopus bimaculoides (assembly GCF_001194135.2). Taxonomy (NCBI): domain Eukaryota; kingdom Metazoa; phylum Mollusca; class Cephalopoda; order Octopoda; family Octopodidae; genus Octopus; species Octopus bimaculoides. Next base: position 28,981,006 of record NC_069004.1, read on the forward strand.
CTAAAACAATGGAAGTGAGCAAGAACGTCATAACTTAATGTGCATGCGTGACATATACGATAATCCTTTATATATATACATATACAATAATCCTTTGAGATCCTTTGAGATCTTAGGTCCTTTCTAAGTCTATCTAGTGTCTATCTAGCTAATTATCTAAGTTTATCTAGCGTGTGCCCGTTGGTTCCTCTAGAGATGGCTAGGGCGTCATCTCTGTAGAGACCGAAGAGGACCGAAGGAAACCTCTTACCTAAGATGTCCTGGATGTACAGTTCGCTAAGATCGCAAACATCGGCGCTGTCATAGGCGCCCATAGCCACATCGAAGGAGCCCCCGGGGTCAGATTGCTTGACCCACGTCGAATCTTTGTTGAACAGCACCGTCTTCCTGGCATGCATGATAACGCTTATAATACTATCATTAATATCTATGAAGCACTTAGCCAAGGAAAATACATTCATTAATAACTCTTTTCAAATCGATGGATAAAAGTCGGCCTCTTCCCTGGTTGGCAATAAACCATGCGGTCACCTCATTGGTGCTGCGTCATAGAGGGAGGCTCATGTGCCTCCTTGTTCTCTTTTACTTGTTTCAGTCATTTGACAGCGGCCATGCTGGAGCACCGCCTTTGGTCGAGAAAATCGACACCAGGACATATTCTTTGTATGCCTAGTACTTATTCTATCGGTCTCTTTTTGCCGAACCGCTAAGTTACGGGTACGTAAACACACCAGCATCGGTTGTCAAGCAATGGCGGGGGGAAAAACACAGGCACACAAACACACACACATGCATATATATATATATACATACATATATACGACGGGCTTCTTTCAGTTTCCGTCTACCAAATCCACCCACAAGGCTTTGGCCGGCCCGAGGCTATAGTAGAAGGCATTTGCCCAAGGTTCCACGCAGAGGGACCGAACCCAGAACCATGTGGTTAGTAAGCAAGCTACTTACCACACAGCCACTCCTGCGCCTTATGTCGTCATTAATCTTCCTCAGTATGTACTTATTCGCCTGGTCAATCTCGGACTTGGTCAAGTTGATCAGGCTTTGGCTTGTGGTCCTTTAAAGTGATAAAGGCATTTCTCTTGACCAAGACCTCTGCTCTGTCTGCTCTACGTCAGCTAATCGCTATTTGTTTAGCCTCACAGTTAATATTATCATATGTATGTATGGAAGCGCGTGTATATTTTCGTGTAATAGAATCATTTAAAAGCCTCTGGTAAGTATATAAGTCTATCATGTATAAGGTCTTAGTCTTATCCGACAAGATTAAGAACCTGTTAGAGTTTCTTATTTTTTGTATATTTTCATGTAGTATGCTTTAAAAAGGAGAAAAGGACTAACGGGATTTCAGCCTGGGTATTGTGCTTCGAAGGCCTCGAGAAACCTTGATTCTAGGTGAGAATTTCCTAGACTTGATACCGTTCATGTTGGCCTCAGAGAGTGGAGTGGTTTAATCATGGAAAAACGTCTTCCCCCTTATGCGTGAGTGCGCGCGCGTGTGTGGGTGTGTGCATATGTGTGTGGGTGTGTGCATATGTGTGTGGGTGTGTGAATATGTGTGTGCGTGTGTCACCCACCACCACTTGACGACTGGTGCTGGTTTGTTTTCGCCCTGTAACTTAGCGGTTCGGCAAAAGTCTCAGATAGAGAAAGTACCACGCTAAAAACAAAAAAAGTCTTGGTTTGGATTTGTTTAAGACGGTGCCCCAGCTTGGCCGCAGTCAAAATGACTGAAATATATGAAAGATAAAAGATAAAAGATACATGTGTGTGTGTGTGTGCGTGCGCGTGCGCATTAAGATATAACTGCATCGTATTCTGACGACGGATTATAACGAAAAAGAAGAAAAGCCATATATTGGATAAGGATGAAGAAGGCAACAGACGATGATAATCACATCTCACAAATATCTAAACTTTGAAAGCTTTGAAAGTAAAATAATAAAAAGAAAAAAATATAAGAAATATTGAGAAAACGAAAATAAAAACTATAACCAGGTCTATAAAACTATTCATGTTTTCTCCGTTGCCTTTTACTACACTTTTTCCGTTCTTGCCGTATTTTTTTCTCGCTTACTTTTTGGGTGATTTAAAAAAAAATTTTAAACTGATTTCATTATACATATGTGTGTTTGTGTGTGTGTGTGTCTGTGTGTGTGTGTGTGAGTGCATGACTGAGTGTGAATGTGTGTGTGTATATATATATATATATATATATATACATGAAATATTGAACTCCTGCTTTTTATGCTGAATTCATAGCTAAAAAACCCGAATGCAAAACGAAAAAAAAAGAAAGAAATAAGAAGATGAATAGTAAAATCGAGAAAAAAAATTAAGTTTCTGTGACGATGACGATGACGATGATAATATAATAATAATAATAATAATAATAATAATAATAATAATAATAATAATAATAATAATAATAATAATAATAATAATAATAATAGCAAGAATAATAACAATTCC
>NC_069004.1:28983744-28985479 GCF_001194135.2 Octopus bimaculoides
ATGAGGATGATAATGATGATGACGATAATAATAATAATAATAATAATAATAATAATAATAATGATGATGATGATGATGATGATAATAATAATAATGATAATAATAATAATAATAATAATAATAATAATAATAATAATAATAATAATAATAATAATAATAATAATAATAATAATAATAATAACAACAACAACAGCAATAATAGCAATAATAAGAAGAACGACAGCAATAATAAAAAAAAGGGCGATAGAGAAAAAAATATCATAATCTATAAAAATTAGTAATCAAAAGATATTATGGAATAATGAGAATGCAAAGGAAGTGATGGTCATATAAAATAATATTTGGGCGTCAGATCACGAATTTTTATCATTTATTCAGTCGTCTTAAAAGTGTTTAAGATAAACGACCATATTTCTGTCTTTAGTGATTGTTGTTGTTGCTGTTTCATGCTAGTTTCCGCTATCTTTTGAGGAACTGCGTCAACAAGACCCAGCATCTTTGATCTGTTTTTGGTAGGGTCTATTTGTATGCTTTTTATTATTATTATTATTATTTTTGTCGTTATTTTTGTCTTGCGTTTTGTTTTGCTTTTTGCTTTTCTTTGTTACCCCTCCTACATCTTTCCACTCCCTTACACGTACTTACTCTCCCTCTTGTTCTCACTCTCTCTCTATGTCACTTCCTCTTACTATCGTCATCACTCTTTCGATGCTTCACACATTCGCAGCAGACACAGCCAGCACTTTTACCCGTAGTCCACCAACATCGCTAAGAAGCTAACAGCCAAAAATTGTCATCATCGTTACCTAGCCCACCCCGCACCCACCGTCTTCTCCGCCATCCACTCTCCCACCCGCATTTCAATGTCATCTACTTCACCCCCACCAAACACAAATCAAGACATTTTGCATTTCTACAGCCATTACACTCCAACCTTGCCATTGCCACCAGCAAAACCACCACCACCACCACCACCACCACCACAAAGTAGCAGCCACATAAGCCTTTAATCAATTAAGTTGTCCGAAATGCTAGAAAGAGCAGTCGATTTTTTTTTTAAATAGAAGACGTTAAAGAACGTAGTGTTGGATAGTCTATACTTGAAAAATAAATGGAATGGTCATAACTGGAGTGAATAGAAATGCAATATAATCTCAACTACACCCAGCATCACCAGCATCACCACCTCACACACTTTACACTCCACCATCACCACCACTTCTGTCAGCACCAGCAACATTTGCAACGTCATCACCGCCTACACGAACACCATCACCACAACTGTCATCGCCGTCGCCAGTATCACCACAAACCATCGTCATCACCATCAGCACAATCACCCATACCACTACCACCACCACGAACAACAGCAATAACAACGACAACACAGCATCATCATGACCGTCATCACTACAAACACCACAACCATCAACACCACCACCATCATCACCATCAACATCAACATCAGAAGCATCATCAACACCTCCAACAACAACACCACCACCACCTGCTCCATTACCATCAGTACAACTATCGCCACCACCAACATCACTACCACCGTTTACACCCCACCATCAACATCACCACCAACAACAACATCAGTACCACCTACACTAGAATCACCATAACCATCACTACTATCAACATCATCACCACCACCATCACCATCATCAAAACCAGTACCACCATCACCACCACGCACCACCACCACGCACCACCACCACGCACCACCACC
>NC_069004.1:28987556-28994243 GCF_001194135.2 Octopus bimaculoides
ACATAAATGTGAAACAAAGTGGAAAAAAAAGAGTACCAGAGGTAGAGTAACATGCTTTTTTTTAAAGTAGCAGAAATATAACAAAAAGCTGTTACTCAGAGTTTCACGTTCCCGTTCATGGGAGAGTTTTGTTAGAAGTGGCAGAGGAATGACGATGCAATCAAAACTAATATAAAATAAAAACAAAAACAAAAAAACATGGATATGTTTCATTGGTCGTTTCAAATAACGGTCTTAGGTATGCAATGAACAAAATAAACAAAACGAATGAATTCAATATAGATTCATCCTATTTTTTTTTTAAATCAAAGAAAACCTTAAATTGAAAAGTGAATATCGCTCAATTAACACATTAAAATTAAAATTAAATTTACAACAATATGTACGCATACGAGACTATCTACAACATACATATATACATCAAAATACGCAGATGTATGCGTACAGACAATATACGTATATGGGCATATATTTTTAAGACATAAATACATGGACGAATACGCAAGTATACAAACACACATATGCACGCAATCATGCGATGCATATCATGCTATTATATACGCTAGAGTAGGTAAGGCATGTCATTGATGAGATCGCGGACAGTGACGGAAGGCCTTTGACAAGCCAATAACTGAATGATTGATTGATTGATTGATTGATTGACCGTACCATTAATCGAACAATCGATTACCTAATTCTGCAAATAGTTAAGAATTTGACAGAAAACAACAACAAAAACAATAAAATAAAGTAGTGGAATATAACCAGTGCATGTGTTTATTATTTACATAACGACCTACCCAAGATACAACAAAATATGCTTCAATACACGAGTTCACTCTAAGAATCTTACAAACAGATACAAAACCGATCGATATAAGGAGGTGAGGGCGGGGTGGGTACAGCGTTTGGCAGACAGACAGCTCTGATCTCTGTTTAAACGATGTCAGGTAATATCGAGTTATGTTGGTCGTTTATTTTAGTTAACAATTACAGGGACAGGCTAAATCAGTAATTATTACAATTTCACTCTCGTATATCATAAATTGTCACATGAAACCGCGTTAAGTAGATGAGCAGATACATAAGCACACATCCGCTCAACACACACACACACACACACACACACACACACACACACACACACACACACACACACACACACACACACACACACACACACACACACACACGAACGCAGAGATATAGACACAGGCAAACAAACATAGGCGTATACACACACGTATACATACACGTTTACACACACTCGCAAGAATACGTGAAGGCACATGAATGCATATGTCTACATGATTGCAGTTGGTCTGTCTGCCAATCAATTTAAGTCTCTCTCTTCCCTCTCTATCTGTGTGTATAAGCTTATGCGAGTATGTGTGTGTGTGTGTGTGTGTGTGTGTGTGTGTTTGCATGAGTATACTTAAGTGTGTATAAGTGAGAGTGTGTGTATATATATATATGTGTATATGTATGCATACATACATATATACATACGTATACATAGATATACGTATTATATGTATATGTATAAATGTACATATATACCCATATGTACATATATATGCATATCTGTACATACGTATATGCATACACACACGCACACACGTATATATATGCGTACGTATTTACACATAGTGTAAAGATGTGTGTGTATCTATATATATAATTATATATACTTCGTAAATACATATATATATATATATATATATATATATATTGGGGGTATATATATAATATATACGTGTGTGTGTGTGTGTGTGTGTGTGTGTGTGTGTGTGTGTGTGTGTGTGTGTGTGTGTGTGTGTGTGAGTTTACTGTACATAAAGCATATATTAAATTTACAATCTCTTGACGATAGCGGAGGTGTATGAGATGGTAAGTAAGAAAAATAATAAAGAAAGAAAGAAACAGGACAAAAAATAGATAACGCTAGAAACAAACAAAATGGAGTTTGTCTGATGACAATTCGTTAGTTTCCTGTCGTCCATTTATTACAATTACAGAAGCAGACGACAGCGATATTTCAACAAGCAACAGCAAAGCCACAACACAACGGAAACAAACCATAATTATACAGTAAAATAGCAGAAACTTAAGCAGCGATAATCTCACTGACTGGTTTTATCTAACAATTGGTCGTCTAAAATTTCTCACTGGATGCGTCGTATATCTAGATTTTATTAGCTGTTCGCGTTGTGGTTGTAGGCCTCGGTTGAATGTTGCCGTTGTTGTTGTTGTTGTTGTTGTTTAATCTTTCGGGTCAGCTTTTGATCGAACTTAATTCAGCCGTGTCCAGCTGATATATCTGTAGATAATAAATATTGGTTTCAAATTTTGGAGCAAGGCCGGCAATTTGGGTGGGGGAAGAGAGAGAGGTAAGTTGATCACATCGACGAGTCCCCACCCTCACCCCACTGGTCCCTAAGGGATGAAAAACAGAGTCAACCTCAGCGGAATTTGAACTCAGAACGTAAAAAGATGGACGAAATGTCGCTAAGTATTTCGCCCGGCTTACTAACGATTCTGCCAGCTCGCCGCTTTAAGACTACAACTACTACTACTACTACTACTACTACTACTACTACTACTACTACTACTAATAATAATAATAATAATAATAATAATAATACAATCTAGGTGTATTGCAAAAATCGACATTACTTGGAACTACACGCACATTGCGTAAAGTACTGTCTGTCTGAAGTCCTTGTGACTTGACAAACGGTAGACACAATATCTTCAATCAACAATCTCACAGTTGGTTTGTCAGCCCTGTTAGTTTCGTTAGACCCCAGTGTTGAGCCCAATCCTGGGCCAATAGATTTCGTACCAGTCAAATATGTTCTGTAATTTTGAATTTTTATCACTTCTTATTTTGAACAAAGACAGACGTATTGTTGAAATATCGTTCAACAAATAAAATATCTTACAATCGAATCGCGCTCTTCGTCTTGACTATTATTATTATTATTATTATTATTATTATTATTATTATTATTATTGAGTGAGAGAGCAATGCATACCATGAAAGTGACGCTGGGGTAAAATATACGAAACCCAGTATACCCATCATGACTACCCATCTGATAAGGGTACACCAGGCACATGCATCATAACCATATGTGCGCAGCATGTTGATCTCATATGAAGATTAACAGCGCATACCTTGCAGGTGGGACCCAATTAGAATTTTCTTCAGGTCGAGTAACCCATCTCGCTCAATAAGTCCTTGAATAATGGTTGTTTAAAGATGTTGGACAAAATACCTATGTTTCCAGAGGCGAATTGTCTAAACCCCAAAGAACTCCTCCCAACACATGGCTATGATGCTCCCCAACTACTTCTGCTCGTGATTAGAGATGCACATATCGTCAGCCACCAAGGGACATGCTCAACTGGTTAAGGTCAAACAACTGACAAGCAAATCTGTGGTATTGAGCAGAATATTTGCTGTAGCCCATCTTTTATACCAAGACAAAACAATGCACATTGTTATTATTATTATTATTATTATTATTATTATTATTATTATACTATGTCGATGTTACTGCCACGACTGAACAATATCGATACATCTGCAACATGATACGATAATTTCAATCAGATAACAATACATCCCAGCCTAGGGTGGCGGCGATGATGTCGGTGGTAGCGGCGGTGGTGGTTGGTGGTGGTGGCGACGATGGTAGCGGCGGCGGCGGTGGTGTCGTCACGATAGAATTACAAACCGAGGTTGTCAAATGTCCGCTTGCCTCGAGTGCTCAAACATATCCGTAAACAGTCCATCACTAGAAATAAACAAGAAATAAACTAAAATCTAAAAAAAAAACTCAGCAATAACGGCAGTGATTAAAAAAAAAACAACATAGTCAAATAGCATCAAATGAGTAAGGCAGAAACTAAAGTTAACAACATCAGTAACAACAACAAAATCAACTACGACAACAGTGAGGGTCCACAAGAAAGCCTTTATGTGTTCAACGGATCTGCTAAAACTAGCAGCAAAAGGTGTCTGTCATATTAGGAAGAGAAATAACGGGTTCAGTCTCACTGCGTGGCACCTTGGCCAAGTGTCTTCTACTATAGCCTCGCGCCGATCAAAGTCTTGTCAGTGGATTTGGTAGATGGAAACTGAAAGAAGCCCGTCGTATACGAGGAGGTGCTGAAAAGTTCCTGGCATTGGGTAAAAGAAAACAGGAGGATCAGTTAGTTATGATCTTATTCAATATATTCAATATATTCCCCTTTCAATTTCACACACTTATTGCGGCGGTCCTTCACTTTTTCTAAACTTTTTAATACCCCCTCGTGTATATATATATATATATATATATATATATATATGAATGTATGTATAGGAAAATTGAGCAAGGAGACGAACTCTCGGGATGTTGTTAAACTATTTTATCTTGAATTCTTCTACGTATGTTTCGATGGATGCACTACAAAATGTCCGACAGGATAAATTATGGTCCGCAATACATCAATCTTGTTTGTATATGTATGTATGTGTAAGTGTGTGCATAGATGTGTTTGTCTTTGTGTTTCTTTGTCCCACTATCGCTTGTCAGCCGGTGTTGCTCGTAACATAGCCGTATGTATGTACGGACCTTTTTTACGGACAACAGAATGAACACATAGGGACGGGCTTCTTTCAGTTTCTGTCTACCAAATCCACTCAGAAGGCTTTGGTTGGCATGAAGCTAGAGTAGCAGACACTTTGCCCAAGGTGCCACGCAGTAGGACTGAACCCGGAACCATGTGGTTGGGAAGCAAGCTTCTCACCACACAACCACGCCTAAACCAATGTTATTGCACATACATTTTAACTACGAAATCTTGCGTGGAACCCCAACTGCCAAATAGACACTGGTTGAGAACCAATGGTCTAAAAACTGAAACAAATAAAAAAAAAGAAGATAAAAAAAAGATTAAAAATATATAGGCCTAGAGGATCAGAACCGTTTTGATGTTTATCAGCTGCAGCAACAACAGTAATGACAACAACAATATTAACAGGTTATACTGTATCACCATTAACAATCACACATATCACAGCATTATATTCATGTACCTCTACACCAAAGTGTCATATCATCTCTTATTCTCGTGGATCTGGTCTTAAATTTTGGCTAAAAATACTCGTCTCCACCTATGGAGAGATGGACACGCGTCACTGCCCCATAGAATGACGTATATGGGCGCATGCGCATACATATGCATTTATGCTCAAACATACACGTATAGAGTTATGCATATTCATCCGTTATGTGTATGCATCAGCAATGCATGTTGTATAGTGTAGTGCATGCTCGTAAGACAGGTCTGTGAGATGGGTGCAGATGCTAGGCAGATCGAAGTGCATATAGGCAAGCGTAGATGCGTACGTAAATGTGTGTATGTAGACACATTCACACAAGTAAAGAGAGGTGCATGAAAAGGAGGAAGAGAGGAGAAGGAGGAGCAAGAAGAGGAGGAGTAGGAAGAGGAGAAGGTGAAGGAGGTGGAGGAGGTGGAGGAGGACAAATGAATGTGGGATGAATATAACAACAGCAATGACAACAACTAGAAGAGAAGCAGAAAGGGCAGGAGTAACGGGAACAACGATAGTAACAAGAACAACAGGGATTAGAACAAGAGCAACCACAACAACAACAACAACAACGACTGCATCAGCAACAACAGCAACAAAAATAACGACTTAATCTTGCAATATGCAGCACACACTTTTAATGTAGATGCACTGGCAAGAAGGATAATAACAAACATAAATGCAACAACAACAACAACAACAACAACAGTAGAAGCAACAACAACAATAACAACAACAGCAGCAGAAACAGCAGCAGCAGCAGCAGCAGCAGTAGCAACGACAACAAAAAAGACAGTAATTTGATGTTACAAACTACAACTAAAAACTCTTAACGCTGGTGCATCAACAAGAACAACAAACATAAGTGCAGCAGCAGCAACAACAACAACAACAACAACAACAAAAACAACAGTAGCAGCAACAACAATAACAACAGCAGCAGAAACAGCAGCAGTAGCAACAACAACAAAAAAGACAGTAATTTGATGTTACAAACTACAACTAAAAACTCTTAACGCTGGTGCATCAACAAGAACAACAAACATAAGTGCAGCAGCAACAACAACAACAACAGTAGCAGCAGCAGCAGAAACAACAGCAACTAAAACAACAACAAAACAAGAATAAAGGACCAACTAACTCTATAGATGCAGAAAGCAAATATAAAAAAAAGCAGAAACGCTATTACCATTGTCCACCAAAGATGTCAGGACGGTTCCAATGGCAGCCCGGCTGAGAGTATAGGGAGAAGAGGAGGCAGGGAAATGGCTCGTGAGCAAAGGGAAAGAAGGGTATTGAGGGACGAACAGACAGACTGACGGACAAATAGATAGACATGGCGGACAGACGGACAAATAGACACGATATCTTCCAAACATTGGCGTTACGCTTCAGAGATGTCACGGACTGTATGTATACAATCGCACAGCCGCCATTTTGTTTTCTCTTCTATCTGGACTTAATGTGGAAGAGGATGACAGAGAGAAGGAGAGGTGGATCGAACCCTGACAAATATGCATTTACACACACACACACACACACACACACACACACACACACACACACACACACACACACAC
>NC_069004.1:28995874-28997600 GCF_001194135.2 Octopus bimaculoides
ACAAAAGCATGACATTAATGTTTAGCACATGTCTTGCTTTTGTATGTTGGTTCCCTGACGATGAATATATGTGCAATTCCAGCACCTCTTACTTCTTTGGAGTAGAGTGCACATGTATTTTGAAACATATGTAGGAATTAAAGGAACTTATTGTTTATATGCGTTTTGGTCCATTTATTATTATTATTCATATCTAATCAAAATACATCACTTTAACTTGGCATTTCTACCTATAAAACGAAAGTCCTCTGGTTGAGTTCAGTGGAAAATGTGCGTTATAGCAAAATTTAGCTGTTCTAAACGAGTTAATAGGGGTGAGAAATGGGAAATTTAGTGTATAAAGTGAATGGAGAGCTGCTCACCGATGAAGCCATAAGTGTTGCCAATTTGCGTAATTTCCTAGAAAATATAAATGAATTTAGTTTCTTAATTTTTTGACTGATTTTGTACATTCCTAATTTAAAATGTTGGTGTTGATCTGGAAACATCGTAATCAATATGGCGTTGTGTCGGATTGCGTCCTCATAGCATATAGCAATGGGTACATGCAGTATCACTAATCTCAGTCTGAGAATAGGTACCTAATGTTAGCTCCATATAGAGATGGTGCTCAATTGATCTATGAGGATGGTGGAGGGAGGGATGTGGTGCTTATGTGAGACCTGCTATGCTATACTCACAGAGTGGCATACAGTACAGCCTGATTGGCTGTACTGTAGTAGTACACACAGTATTTGGATTTCCAAAGTGAGCTCTGATTGGCTGTATGCAAATGAGTTTATTACTGAGTCCGGAACACTAGTGGGAAAACAAAATTTGCGTCCGCCCATTGCATTGTCATACGTTTATCCTAAACATCCACTCTTGTTTTCAAACTTACAGTTTGCCCTTGTTACATGTGTTCTGAGTAGCATAAAGCTTTCATTTCATTATTCCTAAGTTTCTTAAGCTGCTGAGAAAAATTGGGGATGTGTGTCATATACGATACATGGACGCCAGGAAAATATGTCCTATCTACCAAAAGCATTTTCGTATATTTGTCCTAAACGTCCCCGCTTGATTTTAGACTCTCAGTTGACCCTTGTTTCATTCATTCTGAATAATATAAAGCTTTTCTGTCATTAGTCCCAAACCACTCAGGTAGTTGAGCAAAAACTGGTAATGTGTTCCATTTATGATGCATTTGTGCCAGTGAAGTTTGTCCTACCTGTTCAAATCATTTTCATAAGTTTGTTCTAAATGTCGACGCATGTTTTTTTTTTTTTACTCTTAGCCCTTGTTTCACACATTCCGACAAATATAAACCTTTCTTTTCGTAAGTCCAACATTGCTCACGTGGTTGAACGAATTAGAAACGTGTCTCATATATGGTGCATGAACGCCAGGGAAGTACGTCCAGTCTGCGCAAGGTATTTTCATAAGTTTGTCCTAAACCTCCACGCTTGATTTCAGATTTATAGTTAACCATTCGTTAACATTCCGAATAATATATAAAGATTTGCTTTCGATAAATCGATGTCACTCCGGTGATAGTAAAAACTTGCAAATATGTATTATGAGCGCTAGAGAAATATGTCCCAAGTATCACATATAATAACAGGATGAGCAGGGTGGAACAATTGAGGGTACACACGGAGATGGGAAAATAGTGTGTATTAGCAAATAGATTTAATAGTACAGATGGTGACATCTATTAACGATGGGGAGTTTTTTCTTTTTTTTTTTT
>NC_069004.1:28999242-29000360 GCF_001194135.2 Octopus bimaculoides
TATATATATATATATATGTGTATATATATGCGTGTGTGTGTGTGTGTGTGTGTGTGAATATATATATGAATATATATATATGTGTGTGTCTAGAGGCATATACACATACACACACGTATATGTGTGTGAATACATATATGAATATGTATATATGTGTCTCTAGGCATATATACATACACACACGTATGTATATGTGTGTGTGTGTGTGTGCATTCATATATCTACATCAATCTATCTTTCTGTCCGTTTATGTATTTATTTATGTTTGTTTTTTCTTTGAGTTTTAAGTTCGTATATACGTATGTAAGGACTACGTACGTACGTATGTATGTATGGTATGCACGTACATATGTATGTATGTATGTATGTATGTATGTATATACGTATTTAAACAACGTTATACCTGCGTACTTGTATATACTAACAAACATACAATAGAAACGGTAGACTCATAAACATACACACATACACACACACACATACACACACCAACATCCACATACACCAACACACACACACACACACACACACACACTCCAACATACACACACACACACACATACATTAAATAATTTACATGCGGTTTATCGCTGATAGAGAAATACATACAGCATCATTCTAAGACACATAATTATATTCTATCTCTCTCTCTCTGTCTCTCTCTCACGAAATATGCAGAAATATACACACATACAAAACGCACACAGACATTCAGACACATAGGTGGACTTAGCCGTGCACATAATGACTCTCCTTTATCTCCCTCTCTTTTACTCTCTCTCTCTCACTCACAGCGCTTATAGTTCTTTGTATCTCTCACCTTACTCTTCTTAATTCGTTATACCTTATGCACAGATCGAACACACGTACATACGTCAGTCAAATAGTGTTGGTCGCCTCTCATGAAATATTCGTCTTCTTCCTGATGCTGGCACCGACTTCTCTCAACAGACTCGTACCCCACTGAACCCGTTCCGCCAAACGTCATTGCGCGCGCGTGCACACACACACGCATACACACACAATTATCTGTTTGTCTATCTATCTATCTATCTATCTATCTAGACATATATATATATATATATATATATATATATATATATATATATATATATATA
>NC_069004.1:29000459-29002078 GCF_001194135.2 Octopus bimaculoides
TGATATATATATATATATATATATATATATATATGTCTGAGTGCCACTTATACATGCAACAAATTTATACATCACAACATACACCTTCACTCATTCACTCACTCACTCACTTTCTTTCCTTCTCACACACACATGTCCATTTCATATACACGTACATCCTATCCTTTTTCTTCTCACTTCAAAGCAAATGTCGCCATCTCACTTTATCCTCTCTTTCAATTTCTGCTCTCTTCAAAGCATACAGAAATTAAAACAATTTTACGGAAAGTAACGAACAAGCATACGATCTCATATATCTCGAGTAGACATCTTTGCTTCTTCAAAACCAAAAAATGCCATAAATTAACTTCTTTTGACACACATACATACACTCTAGGTAAAACTTCTGTGCGAATTATGTTATTTCTTGCAGTGTGCACGCGCAAATATACAGCTCAAATCCAATTGAAATGATCTTTTTCTGTTGTGTAATTTGTGTTTATCTATCTAGGAAGTTTTCCCAGAAATCCTGTCCTTTATCTCTTCTTTCTAGCATGTCCAGGTGACATTTCCGTCCCCCACGTATTCTTTTCTCCCTAAATTTCTTCCGATTTTTATATTTGCGATACAAGAGATTACGATTTCATCCACCAAATACTTTCTCAATATTTTATTTTTTTCCCTCTTCACATTAAATTCATTTTTCACTTTTTCAAATTTTTATTCTTGGTAATACATGGAGAAAAAACAGAGAGTACGAATGTTAAAGAATTTTACTCATCACCTCAACATTTTCAAAAAGTTACAAACTCCCAATGTTTCACTTTTAGCTTCTTGGAAAACAGGGAAGTTTCTTCAGAAATAATGTCGTTTACCTGTTGTTTCTAGCATCTCAATTTTCCTTCTATTTTCGTTTTCTTTTTCTTGGCGGCACTTTTAATGAATAGATCGAAACTGGTGAAATCGAACATCGAACAAATTAGAAACGGCAAAAAACAATCTCTTGGGTTTCATCATCATCATCATCATTAGTTTTAGTTTTCTAGCTTCTATTTGTTGTTGTTGTTGTTGTAGTTGTGGTTGATGATTCCGCTGCTGCTGTTGTTGTTGGTGCTGAACTCTTGTCAAATCTCGTGTAACATGAAACAGAGGTCAACTGGGACCTCTCACACGAAAACGAAAATAACCGATCGAAGACGAAATCATTTAATAAAAATTCTCGGACGACGAGAAAATGATACGAAAATTGGATGGAAACGGCGAGAAAATTGGAGTCAATTTGTATCAGTATGATGGCGAACGATCCTCTGAGAATAATGGTTAGCAAATGGAGCTGACAGCAGGAGATATACACCGTGGACAGAGAGGAGGGGGTTTGCTTGAATATGTGATGTACATTTGTGAATAGATGTGTAGATGTGTGTATGGAGATGTGTTTATGCTAAGGTGTGAGTGCGTCTGTTTCTGTATAGGTGTGTGTGTGTGTGTGTGAGAGAGAGAGAAAGAGTAAGAGTGTGTGTAAGTGTGTGTGTGTTGTGTTTTTTGGTGTCGACAGTTATACACACAACCGGTGTAAGTTTTTTTTATTTATTTCTCTTTATAAATACATCAATTTGCTTGTATGTCACTGTTTGCGTGCG
>NC_069004.1:29004682-29008572 GCF_001194135.2 Octopus bimaculoides
TTGTTTTTCTGTAATTTCAACTATATATATATATAATATTTTTTTTTATTCTCTCAGTGTTTATTTCCTTGTGTTCCTTTCTGGTGAAGCGCGTATGCTCGAAACGTAAAAGGCTTTCTTACATTCCCTAGCGTCAAACTAATACACCTGCTTGTTGTTTATACACCTGTCTTTGTCTTTTGTTTTTCTGTAATTTCAACTATATATATATATAATAAATGTGTGTGTGTGTGTGTGTGAAGACGCGTAATTAGGGCATTGGGCTTTCGATCGTAAGGTCATGATTTCAATTCTCGGCGACCCGTTGTGCCCTTGAGCAAGACACTTGGTTTCACGTTGCCCCATGCTACTCAGCTGGCAAAAATGAGTAGTACCTGTATTTCAAAGGGTCACCCTTGTCTTACTCTGTGTCTCACTGAATCTCCCTGAGAACTACGTTAGGGGTACACGTGTCTGTGGAGTGCTCAGCCACTTGCATGTTAATTTCACGAGCAACCTGTTCCGTTGATCGTATCGGCTGGGACCCTCGTTGTTTACGGCGACGGAGTGTGTGCGTGTGTGAGTGTCTTTGTGTCCGTCTTTACCTCCTCACCCACCGCTTGATAACCGGTGTTGGTGTGTTTATGCCCTGTAACATAGCGGTTAGGCAAAGGCGATCGATAGAATAAGTACCAGTAGAATTAGCACAGAAGGAGTAAATACTGGGGTCAGTTCATTCGACTAAATATTCTTCAAGGCGGTGCCCCAACATGGCCGCAGTCCAATGACTGAAGCAAAAAGCAATAATAAGAAAAACAAAATTGAAATACGACAAATGGAAATATCATCTAAGGGACATAATCAATACTTGAAAGGTCGATTGTATGCAAGGGAGACTACTACAGCAGATAATTTATTTTTCCATTAGGGATATCACGATTTTTATATAGAAGGAAGTAGGGAAAAAAACGAACAAATCTCTGAGAAGGGAAAATTCGACACTGAGTAATTCAAACTCATTTTTATTTAACCTATTAAATTACCCTATATAGTGTGCTATTATTTAACCTATTAAATTCTACTATTTTCTATGATGTTATTTAACCTATTAAATTACACTGTCTTCTGTGATGGTATTAATCTATTAAATTACACTGTCTTCTGTGATGCCATTAACCTATTAAATTACACTGTCTTCTGTGATGCTAGTAACCTATTAAATTACACTGTCTTCTGTGATGGTATTAACCTATTAAATTACACTGTCTTCTGTGATGCTATTAACCTATTAAATTACGCTGTCTTCTGTGATGCTATAAACCTATTGAATTACACTGTCTTCTGTGATGCTATTAACCTATTAAATTACACTGTCTTCTGTGATGCTAGTAACCTATTAAATTACACTGTCTTCTGTGATGCTATAAACCTATTGAATTACACTGTTTTCTGTGATGGTATTAACCTATTAAATTACACTGTCTTTTGTGATGCTATTAACCTATTAAATTACGCTGTCTTCTGTGATGCTAGTAACCTATTAAATTACACTGTCTTCTGTGATGCTATTAACCTATTAAATTACGCTGTCTTCTGTGATGCTATTAACCTATTAAATTACGCTGTCTTCTGTGATGCTAGTAACCTATTAGATTACACTGTCTTCTGTGATGCTATTAACCTATCAAATTACACTGTCTTCTGTGATGCTATTAACCTATTAAATTACACTGTCATCTCTGTTATTATTTAACCTATTAAATTACATTGTTAAATTACACTTTTAAATTACACTGTTATATAGCCTAATAAAATACACTGTCCATTGTGTTGTTTGTTATTTAACCTATCAAATTATGTTGTCTACAGCTTTGGAAAATTACTATTTTTAAATCTCACAATGTGATATATTCAACAACAGTACTTTGGAGTAAAGATTATTTGCCATCATAACATGGCAGTCCTGGTTTAGGACGAATGTTGCTGTAATTTAGCCCCAGGAGACATCGTCTTCAGCTGACTATACGATACGATCTGTGTCCTTATATTCCCTTGTTCGAAAATATAAGGACATAGATCGTGTCGTATAGCCAGCTGGTGACGATGTCTCCTGAGGCTAAATTATAGCAACATTCGTCCTAAACCAGGACTGCCATGTTATGATGGCAAATAATCTTTACTCTAGTCTACAGTTTTGCTGGAAGCTTGCAGTATCTTTAGCACACTGGCCAAAACGCGTTCCATTATCTCGACCGTCTAAATTCCGCTGATGTTGATTTTGCGTTTCGTTCTTTCTGGTCATTATGGTAAAAACCTTTCGAGCCCTGGCGTTGTTTTTATTTAGTAGCAACTCCTCCCAACAATTTCAGGCCATTTCTCGATAATAGAAAAGATTGTCATTACTATTTGTGAATATAAAGTGGCAAGCTACCCCTCTCAACAATTTCAGGCTTTTGCTTATAATAGAAAGCATCAGTGTTTGTGAATATAAGACGGCGAGCAGGCAGAATCGTTGGCACGCCGGACAAAACGATTAGCAGCATTTCGTCCAACTTTACGTTCTGAGTTCGAATTCCGCCGAGGTCGACTTTACCTTGCATCCTTTCAGGGTCGATGAAATAAGTATCAGTTGAGCACTGGGGTCGATGTAATTGACTAGTCCCTTCCCTCCCCACAAAACTTCAGGCCTTGTGCCTTTAGTGGAAAGGATTATTATTTGTGAATATAAAATGGCAAGCTGTCCTTCCTCAACAATTTCAGGCCTTGTGCCTATAATAGACATTGCCATGTTCTTTTATTCATTTACTTGTTTCAGTCATTTGGCTGCGGCCATGCTGGAGCACCGCCTTTAGTCGAGCAAATCCATCCCAGGACTTATTCTTTGTAAGCCTAATACTTATTGTATCGTTTTTCTTTTGCCGAACCGCGAAGTTACGGGGACGTAAACACACCACCATCGGTTGTTTGTTCTATAACCAATGCTTCTTTATCTTCGTCTCATTTATATTTGAGCACTTCTTTTGCAGTCCCATAAAACCATTTAGTTTCTATAATAAGAGACAAATATTATTCTTGTTGTATATATATGCGTATGTATATGTATACACACATATATATGTATATATATGTGTGTGTGTGTATCGCGACGCATCCATTTCCAAGTATATATATATATATATATATATATATATATATATATATATATATATATATATATATATATATATACTCTTATTAATTTGTGCGTTGTATAACGTTTTAGGCCATGGTATCACGAATCAGAGGTAGATAGATAGATGCAATGGCGATGCTATTTTCGGTCAGCAACTTCCGATGTGGGTCACGTCTTTAGTACTGATACCATCTTGTCTGCATCGGTTGTCACATCAACGGCATTTTCAAACATATTTATCTGTTCTCTCTATCAGATATTTCGTTAAAACTTCCTGTTCTTGGATTACTAATGCCTACCTTCAAAGTGAGAGATATATATATTCTGGTTGTTGGTCCACTACAGACCACTCTGGTTATCGCGATAGGCGCTTTGAAGTTTTTTTCCTAACAACGTAGTCTCGTATTTTTGTTCTTTTTTGCTGACAGAAGCAGAAACGATTTTGTCTGATGGTCTGTTGCGATAAAGCTGTGTGTGTATGTATGTATGTATGTATGTATGTATGTATGTATGTATGTATGTATGTATGTATTCATGTATGCATGTATGTATGTATTTAGTATGTATGTGCATGGATGTGTGTATGTATGTGTGTGCATGTATGTTTGTGAGTATATAATATGTATGTAAATATGTGTGTACGTTTTATGTATATATGTATGTATCTACCTATCTATTTCTCTCTCTTTCTCTCTCTCTCTCTCTCTCTCTCTCTCTCTCTCTCTCTCTCTCTCTCTCT
>NC_069004.1:29008961-29009979 GCF_001194135.2 Octopus bimaculoides
AGATGACGGGAATATCATAAGAGGGGTCTACCTTTCGTGTAAGTTTACAGCGTCTGACTTTCTGGTGTCTGTAGCTGAAGAAGAGCTAACCGCTCCGAAATGCAGGCATCCTTCAGTTTTGTTAGGAAACGCTGTGAACTGAATCGATGTATTCATACCTGTCTAGAGTGAGAAATTTTTTCCATGACAAAATAGAGTGAGGGCCTTTCTTATGGACTCAAATATGGCTCAAACAAGTAACAAGTTTATATTTATACACGCCACTGCTTAGCGCTGTCATTTCATATTTTATTTATGGTGAGTCGCTAAATAACACAACCGATTATTAAAAGGTGACGAGAATATCATAAGTGGAAGATACTTCTCGTGTCACTTCGCTGGGTCGGACTTTTCGGTCTCTGTAGCTGAGGAGGAGATAACCACTCCGAAATGTATGTACCACACAGTGGCTAGGGAACGTCGTGTGTTGACTCGGGGTATTTACACTGATTTGTGTACAGGCAGAAATTGTCTCTTGGCTTTCTTACGACTTCGAATACACCACAAGCATATTTGAACTGCTAACAAGTTCGTATTTATACGTAACTACACGAATAAATACATATTCCTAAATGTCGGTCGGTATCTGTGCTTACGTATATGTGTGTTTAGAATCTGACGATTTTCTCAATCGATTTATATATAACAAAAACTGTTCATTAATAGATATGACGAAATGATTTAAGTCACACATAAAGACAAACAAGGAAACAAGCATATATTCTTAATTATAGAGAGACTTATATACGTTCAAATATATATATATTTATATACATACGCATATAGTTACATGTATATATCTACATACATATACACATGTACATATATATGTATATATAAGCATATATATATGTATGTGTGTATGTGTATATATATATATATATATATATATATATATATATATATATATATATGCATATATGTATATTTATATGTATACATATATATGTATACACACATACGCACACACACAGTGTTA
>NC_069004.1:29013689-29014768 GCF_001194135.2 Octopus bimaculoides
CATATATATCATATTCTCAGCTGCCTCTATTCAAAATAGGTGAACGCCTAGTTTTTCTCGAAATACTTTCAGAATATTAGTGAAATTTTTTAATATTATGTTACATTTAATCGTCACATAAAAATTACTTAGAAATATTTCATTTCAAGTTTCACATATAATGGCAGATATGCATATCACAGCAGTTTCCTACGAGCGAAGCATGGCACACTCTTCCAGACATACCCAAACAGGGCGACGTTTCTGCTTGCATATTATATGCATACACATCACACACATGCATGCCTACATAAACACATACTTATAAATGTGTATATACATATGTGGAGGCGCAATGACCCAGTGGTTCGGGCAGCGGACTCGCGGTCATAGCATAGCGGGTTCGGTTCCCAGACCGAGCGTTGTGAGTGTTTATTGAGCGAAAACACCTAAAGCTCCACGAGGCTCCGCGGCAGGGGATGGTGGTGAACCCTGCTGTACTCTTTCACCACAACTTTCTCTCACTCTTACTTCCTGTTTCTGCTGTTCCTGTATTTCAAAAGGCCAGCCTTGTCACACTGTGTCACGCTGAATCTCCCCAAGAACTACGTTAAGGGTACACGTGTCTGTGGAGTGCTCAGCCACTTGCACGTTAATTTCACGAACATGCTGTTCCGTTGATCGGATCAACTGGAACCCACGACGTCGTATGCGACGGAGTACCACGATATATATACATGTGTGTGTTTGTGTGTGTATTTATGTATATATATATATATATATATGTAGAAGGTTTAGATTTAGATTCAAGATTGAATATGGTACTTATGCGTAGGCACCAGAATATCGTATGGTATGGTATTCTACAAAAACCATTCCAAAAGGATAGGTGATCAAAAATTCAAAATAAGCAACACGGATTTCAAAGATGATTGCAGTACGCACGTTTCATGCTACTCCATTTATTTAAGTAATGCGAGCATTACATTAAATGCAATATGTAGAGCAATCTTCAGCTGCACGAAAATGCAGAAAATAACAGTAGAATAGACATATTATAATTGTGGCAGCATTTCAAATCCAAGTGGGAGAAAGAATAC
>NC_069004.1:29017607-29018406 GCF_001194135.2 Octopus bimaculoides
AGAGATGGATATAGAGAGAGAGAAACGGTGAAAGGTTGCATATACCTTTTTGAGAGAAATAGAAAAAAAATAACCTGTGTGTGCTCGAGTAATATACGTATGTATATGTGTGTGTGTGTGTGTGTGTGTGTGTGTACCGAGTGAGAGAGAGAGCGGGGAGTGAGAGTGGGGAGTGAGAGCGGCGCCTCAGATAAACAAGGGATCTTTTATGTTTGATGTCACAGATGATGTCATAGACGAGTTTATATAACAGTTGCTAGAACAATCAGTGCTAGAAGTCTGTTGGATATATATAGCTGAGGATATATATAGATATATATATAGATGTATACACACGTATATAGGAAAGAGAGAGAGAGAGAGAGGGAGAGAAATAGAAAGAGAGACAGAGACAGAAAGGTAACAGATGAGAGAGACGCCACACGTCTTTCTTTTTTTTTATGTCATCGTATTCTATCTCCATCTGGCTTCATTAACGCATTAATCACAGAATGAGACACATCAGAGACACACATTCATATTCACACAAGAATACAAAGAAATATTCTCATGCATGTTTAACATAAGTACAGCCGTCTTCCTATCTATCTATCTATCTATCTATCTATCTATCTAGATATACAAGAATAAGGGCAGGGAATCGTCAATTAATAATAGAATTAATAATTAACAATTTTGCCAAGTAGTTCAGTATGAAAAAACCTTTATCGGTAAAACCATTTATCATCATAAATATACAGGGATTAGCATTGAGTTGCTTCTCCAACATATTGAAAATTTAGAAATAGCAGTCAAAGAA
>NC_069004.1:29024312-29025441 GCF_001194135.2 Octopus bimaculoides
TATATATATATATATATATGTGTGTGTGTGTGTGCGTGCATATGTGTATATATATCCATATATATACACATATGCACGCACACATACATGCATATATATATATGAATAGAAGCATGAATATATAATTGTGTATGTGTGTGTGTCTGTGTGGAGTATGCATATAGAATTGTAGATGCATGATATGCATGTATGTATATCTTCATCTGTCTGTCCGTCTGTCCCTCTGCCTGTCTCTCTCTCTGAATTTATTTATCTATATCTATACATATATGTACGCTTAGCTATGTATATTTATCCTTCTATTGTATACCATCACCATAACCAACACCATCACCATCACCATCACCATCATCATCATCATCAGCATCATCATCATCATCATCATCGTTGTCGTCGTCTACATAATTATTATTATTTACTAAGTAACTTATGCATCATTATGTTTATCTAAATGTAAAGTGCTTTAAGAGATTTATTGTGAAAAATTGCGTTTTCACTCAATTTTTTTTCTCCTTTTGTCACGTAGCGAAGATGAAAATGGGAAATGACGCGAAAAAGTTAAAGGATTTTTGGCAAGTCTTCTGCTTCGTTGTTCCAGGAATATTCCGAGTGAGAGAGAGAGAGAGAGAGAGAGAGAGAGAGAGAGAGAGACAGAGAGACAGACAGACAGAGAGAGGGGCAGATGAAGATATATAAATAGATAGACAGATAGAGAAATAGAGAGAAAAAGAAAGTGGGAGAAAAAGGAGGAGAGCGATAGAGAAAGGATTCTTACCGCTACAGTAGCTGTGTGTATGGATGTGTTTGTGTATGTGTGTATCTTTGGTGTTGACGCGTGTTTGTTTGTTTGTATGCGTTTTCGTAATTCATGTGTATATAATTCTGTCATTTGTACTTTATAGAATAATGGTGAAACTTTCGAATCTATCTATCTATCTATCTAACCATTATATTTCATTCCATAGCAGCTACCTCTGATGAGCGCAGGGTTACATAATCGGACTGTTACCTAACACTCCGTTCAATCCCTGCCACGAAACCGATAGGTGACATCGGCCCTAATGGATATATAATACTGTACACTTCGATTACTATATATATATGTATGTATATATATATATATATATAT
>NC_069004.1:29025585-29028061 GCF_001194135.2 Octopus bimaculoides
TATATATATCAATTAGAGACCTCAACCCCTAACTCTCTCGCACTATATATATATATTTATATATATATGTGTGTGTGTGTGTGTGTGTGTGTGTGTGTGTATGTATGTATGTATGTATATATATGTATATGATGTGCATTCCAGACGTTTTACTACTCTTTTAGTAGACGCAGTTATAACTGTTCTACACTAATGTAAATTTAGTATATTATTAGCATGCATCTAATAAATCGACCTGCCGAATTTTGTTATGCCAGACTGAAGGAGATTACTGTAACAGCACTTTCAACGCACTCTATTAAACATTGCTCGTCACTGCTGACTTATTTTGAGAATGCATTTGGGACATGATGACAATTTAGAAGACTGCTATGCCATAAAGCCTTGTGTTAAACTAGGCAAAACTGTTACAAAAACGTACGAAATGATTCGGACTCTTTATGGATTTACTTGTCATTAGCCGAGAATCTGTTTTACGCTGTCACAAGAGGCAAGGCAAGACAAGTCCATCAGGAAACTCATGATGATCACATTTTTCGATAGCAAGGGCATAATCGACATCGTCTGAGATAGAAGTTCAACGAAGAGTACTTTGTGGAGGTTTTAAGGGAATTCAAGAAGAGATTTCGTCGCAAAAGATCAGAGCACCTGCACCAGGATAATGGTAAAAGTAACAAGTAAAGTCCCCTTCCCGAGTCACACCGACTCACAAGGGCTGGTTTCCCGATTTCCATGGCGTATATAATCCCCACCCGGACAGGACGCCGGTCTGTCACAGGATTACACATTTTTGCCAGCTGAGTGGATTGGATCAGCGTGCTATGGAGTGTTTTATTCAAGAACACAACGCGTTGCCCTGTCCAGGAATCGAAACCACAACCTTACGATAATAATAATAATAATAATAATAATAATAATAATAATAATAATAATAATAATATCGACATCGAAAAATACCTTAGGAATGAGAACCCAGGTTCGAAATTTCCCCAAGACACCTGATGAAGGCTGGAGGGTATATCAGCCGAAACGTTGTGCTGACAACAAACAAGATGAGGACAAATATTCGTCAAATGTAAATAATGTAAATAATGTACATAATTCCTCATCTCTTAAATATAGAACTGTATTATCTATTATATCGACCTGAATTAACTGTAGAGATAACTTCAAAAAGCGTTAAAATAAAAAGTACCATTCTCGTATTGGGGTCGATATAATCAACTTGCCCCTCCTCTCAAAATTACCGGATTTATACCCTGCAGCATACTGGCCTCCCGTTTAGGAGGAATGTTGTGATCTGTGTCATTTACAAGCCGTGAAAACCAGGTAACTCATCCTATGAGTCCTAGGGTTTAAAAAAAAAAAAACAAATACTGCAAGCCGCTCAACTAATTCCACCTAATTTTGCTGCATTCATTTTCTTTTCGCTTGTATTTATTTTCTGCGACAAAGATTCTGTTGACGCGAAAGTAGACATTTCCTTTCCTTTCCCGAAGCATTATAAGTTAATGTGACGTTAATATGGCAGCTTGTCATTGTATATAATCGCACAGTATTTAACTGTGACAAACCTATCATATAGCACAACTTTACTTTTGCTTTACATAATCGAAGATTTAGACATCGTTAAAAATTACACAAAAAGCACTCTGTATGTGAGTGGACTGGAGCAACGTAAAGTAAAGTGGTACTCCGTCGGTCACGACGATGTGGGTTCCAGTTGATTCGATCATCGGAACAGCCTGCTCGTGAAATTAACGCGCAGCAAGTGGCTGATCACTCCACAGACGTATGTACCCTTAACGTAGTTCTCAGAGACATTCAGCGTGATACAGGATGTGATCAGACTGGTCCCCTTTGAATTACAGGTACTGCTCGTTTTAAATGCCAGCTGAATGGGACTGGAGCAACGTGACATAAAACACCTCGCTCGAGGACACAAAACTCCACCGGGTATCGACCTCACGATCTTACAAACGTGAGCCGAACATCGTAACCATTAAGCCACGTGTCTCCACTAGATATGGCTACAATGATAACATATACATAAACACTCAGCAACACCGTATATTCTAATACGTGTGCCATAGCTGCTCATTCTATAACACATTATAACATATTATAACATATTATAACGACATTGTTACTAAAGATGGTAATTTAATCAGTTATATCATCCCTCTGACGTGACTTTCAACACCGCCGTATCCACAGAAGGTCGTGTTATGATATCGTTATAATATAATGTAATATATTTATTTCATTCTTATCACATCATATTAGACAGGTGCCTTCATATCATTGCCATCGTAAGCCAATACATTGCGAAGATCAACATTTATCGATTATGGCGATATGGATGCCAGCACAAAACACAATACGTTGCTCGTGTTGATGTTGCTGTTGGTAGTGGTGTTGGTCGTGACATACATACATATATATATATATATATATATATATATATATATATATA
>NC_069004.1:29028319-29029254 GCF_001194135.2 Octopus bimaculoides
TAACAAGGATTACTAGGGCTCCAAGGTTATAGCCGAGGCGGTATATATAGACACACACACACACACATATGTGTGCAACACATGTATGTATGTATGTATGTATGTATGTATGTATGTATGTACGAGGTCTGATCGATAAGTATCCGGACATTTGCCATAGTAACGAAGCTAAAGCAGGCAGAGTAAGGCCGCTTGGCAAAGATTGACCTTCAATGCTGCTGTGCATGCGAACTAAGATTCAACGTTGTAGCTCACTTCTGCTGTTTATGGCAGTGCTCGTTGCATTGACCACGACAGAGAAAGTGTGACATGGTGATACCTGCTCAGAGCCGTACACAAGTGTACGAGGGATGAAGATGTTTCCAAGATGGACCCGCAACCCGTAAAACGGAGAACGATATCACAGATGTGCATGCGGCTGTGAGGGGAAATTCTCGAATCGTAATCCGTGAGTTATCAGAGGATGTGCAGATTAGCTACGGTTCAGTTCAATCCATTATCACTGAAGATCTGGGTATGAGACGCGTGTCTGCCAAGTTTGTGCCAAAACTGCGTTCAGTTGACCAAAAAATTACTCTGATTTCAATTGTGCAAGATCTCCTTGACTGTGTCGAGAACGATGAAAACATTTTCAAAACTTTGCGCAGGCCTCTGAACAGGTATCGCCATGCTTTTGGCAAAATTTGATGCAGATTCTCTGCTCAACTTCCTCTGTCATGGTCAATGTAACGATCACACGCTACACAGCTTCCTTCCAAGCACTGCTGTAAAGAGCAAAAGTGAGTTAGAACGTCGAAGACTAGTGGACATACATAGCAGAGATCACGGTCAATCTGTGCCAAGCGGCTTTACTCTGAGTGCTTTAGTTTCGTTACTATTGCAACAGTCCGCATAACTATTGATCGACCCTCGTATATATATATATATATATATAT
>NC_069004.1:29029862-29031476 GCF_001194135.2 Octopus bimaculoides
ATATATATATATACATATATATATATGTATACATATATATATATATGCATATATAGATATATACACAAATATATATTTATTTATGTGTTTTAGCCAAGTGGCTGCGGTCATGCTGGTGCAATATAATATAAATATATATATATATATATATGTATATATATGTGCATATATATGTGCATATATATATATATATATATAATCAGCTATTTATCTGCGTGTGTGTGTATGTATGTATGTATATAGGCACATGAGACAATGCAGGTGTCTTTTTTCATGGATAGAATATACTAATTAGGTTAACTTATAAATGAAAACTAAACACAAAAAAAAGAAGCTAAGCAATCAAAACTATAAAGTCTTAAAAATATTTAACAAGATGAATAATGTTTATACGTCATTATCACATTGCCAATAATGAAGGAAAATAATCATAGCAATAATAATGATAATAATAATAATAATGATAATAATTATGATAATAATAATGGTAACGTTAACAAATTTGATGATGATAATATGAACAATAATAAAACTACTACTGCTATAACTACTACTACTGTTACTACTACTACTACTACTACTACTACTACTACTACTACTACTACTACTACTACTAATAATAATAATAATAATAATAATAATAATAATAATAATAATAATAATAATAATAAATATGGTTATTCTTTGACAATGTATCAATATTTGTGTTTCTCTTGAGAAGTGGCTGACTGGCAAATTTGGCAATTAAGAATGAATATAAGAAGATAACTTATTTGGATAATTAGTTGATTGCAGTTCTGTGTAAACTAATTGAAAAAAAAAGTCGATAAGTTCCGATGTCTCGTGTTTCCATATAAAAGCAGGCGGTACAAAAATATATGCATGTATACACACATACATACATATATACATACATACACACAATCAATATATACATACATACATACATACATGTGGCATGTTATAGTTGCAAAGACCATTTATAACGCTACCTATAAGAAGGATTGCCCTGATGTATGCATAACAATCATATCAGAACTATCATGTATTCACGCCTCTAAAACCAAGGAATACTGGTAAACACCCCAATTAAAACAGCAACTCGGTGTAAACATAACAAATCTGATATTGTTCTGTGGGATAAAGAACAAAAGTCATACGCTGTTCTAGATGTCAACCGCCCGGCTCATGTAAATGTATCATCAAACGTCCAGGAATAGGAGATCATTTCTGGTGAATTAATGCGGAACTTACAGCTCTTGAAAGTTCATTTGTACTCTTCATCATAGTTGCATTACGTTATGTACCAAATTATATAAAAATACAATATAGGGGTTTTCAAAGAAAACGTAAAAAAGAAAAAAAAAACTGACGCATTATCTCTAAATCCAATCCATTAGTGGCACAGTGAAGATTTACAAGACATCCCAAAGATTCTTCCTCTGTGATTCTTACGGTGAATATACGCTCATATTTGGGTATGTGCATTGACGGCTGAACCAACCCACCAACTCAACCACATATTTGTAATCACCGGCAAATCTCTTAATTTAAAAGTCTTGTTACTTTGTGTGTGCGCGCGTGTGTGTGTGTGTGTGCGTGTTTGTGTGTGTG
>NC_069004.1:29033571-29034112 GCF_001194135.2 Octopus bimaculoides
GTGTGACTGTGTGTGTATATAGGTGGCTCTGAGTGTGTGCTTGCGTATGCGTGTGTGTAATTATTTGCGTGTATATCTATTGGTGTAGACATATCATGTCTATTATGTATAATATATGTAAATTGTATTCCATACATATATTTGTATTTCTCTTGAATCTACACATAAGTGACGGAACACACGCGCTTACACACATGCATACATACATACATACATACATACATGCATGCATACATGCACATATACATACACACATACATTTATACACACATACACAATTACATACACATACAAACACACACATACAGACACATATATACATACTTATGCTTGCACTCACAAATAGGCACACAATCACGCGCACACGCAACGCACACGCACACAGATTTATATACATATATATATATATATATATATCCATTCATCCATTCATACATGCATACATACATGCATACATACTTATATGCATACATACATACATACATACACACACACACACACACACACACACACACACACATATATATATATATATATATAT
>NC_069004.1:29034796-29035842 GCF_001194135.2 Octopus bimaculoides
ATATATGAGTATATGCATATATATGCATACCGTACATATATATCTATATATCTATATGTATAAATGTATGTGTGTGTGCGTGTGTATATATATACAGATATATATATATATATATACATACACATGTATATAAACACACACACACATATATATATATATATACATATACATGTACGTATATGATATCTGATCGTTTGTATGTGCAGAAATTTAATAAAATACATATTTGAAAATGTGTGAAAGTCGCTTGATTAATTAAAGTGGGGGATTTAAAAAGAAAATAAAGAGATACATAGTGATGGAAGGGTGGATGCGGTGCTGCGACAGCTGAAGTGTGAGGATGTCAGATGGAACTGAACGATCGAGTGGAAGATCGATAGATGGATAGATAGATAGATAGATAGATAGATAGATAGATAGAGAGATAAAGAGAGAGAGAGAGAGAGAGAGAGAGAGATAGGAAGGGAGAGAGAACTGAAATATAAGTAATATACCAAAATAGAGAAATATATAAGAAGGTTTTTTTTTGTATGAAAAGATTAAATTTCTCAAAATAAATTCATCATGATAAAGATATCTTTGTATTTTTAGAGATTTGTCTGAAATGTATCGTATATCATATACACATATACATGCCTATATTCATACATACATACGTACATACATGCATACGTACATCATACCATGTCATATCATATTAATATATATATATGTATATATCCTAATCTATGTGTATGTTTATGTGTGTTCATACAAACACACACACACACACACACATATATATATATATACATACATTTGTGTGTGTGTGTGTGTGTGTGTGTGATATCACAAATCTGTAGTTATATAGGCCAAGACGACATCTCCGTTAACGTATCACATTTGCAAGTACATCTATTGTCGTTCTATACTTTGGGTTGATAGTAATCAGAGAGAAGAGAAAAATCATTTAAGATTACTGCCTACATATATATCCATATGTATAAATATATATATATATAGATAGATATATATATAGATATATATATATATATATATATATATAT
>NC_069004.1:29035928-29036545 GCF_001194135.2 Octopus bimaculoides
TATATATATATATATATATATATATATATATATATATATATATATATATATATGCATGCGCACACACACGCGCACACACAGAGATATTTATTTATACACACACATATAGATGTATGTAGCTATGTATGTATTTGTGTCTGCATGTATGTGTGTATGTATATATATTGTACTACGAGATATATCTATGCATTTTCCATCCATTCGTTGAAACAAAACTCTCTTAGCGCACAATTGATCGTATGTACTTTATATGATAGCGGCACGACATCGTGGACGTTTTGATATCGTATAA
The DNA here is from genome assembly GCF_001194135.2 of Octopus bimaculoides. Taxonomy (NCBI): domain Eukaryota; kingdom Metazoa; phylum Mollusca; class Cephalopoda; order Octopoda; family Octopodidae; genus Octopus; species Octopus bimaculoides. The sequence goes on from NC_069004.1 coordinate 29,036,221, forward strand.
CGAATACTTTACGTTCAAGCTCTTCCTGTGTATGTCTAATAGATATACATATATATATGTATACATTTGTGTGTGTGTGTGTGTGTGTGTGTGTGTGTGTGTGTGTGTGTGTGTCTGTCTGTCTTTGTCTTCACACGATCGTTTGACAACCGATGCTGGTGTGTTTGCGTCCCCGTAACTTAGCGGTTCGGTAAAAAGATCGATAAAATAAGTACTACGCTTACAAAGAATAAGTCCTGGGGTCGATTTCTTCGATTAACACTCTTTTAGGAGGGGCTCCAGCATGGCCACAGTCAAATGACTGAAACAAGTAAAAGAATATATA
>NC_069004.1:29036633-29038701 GCF_001194135.2 Octopus bimaculoides
TATATATATGATGCCCCAGTATGGTTGCAGTCAAATGATTGAAACGTGTAAAAGGATAAAAGGATATATATATATATATATATATATATATATTCATCAATGAAATTTCAATATAGTCTAAATTTCACGTTTTATCATTTACAAGTTTTACAGTTTCTCAATATTATAATAATGGAAAATTATATATGTAATGTGATGAAACTTGTACTTTCGTTTGTTACGTAATCATCAGGCTTATGTAGTTAAAGTCGTGTTCCACGATTGACAACTGTAGAGAAACGATTAAATATGTCCTTTAAAAACTTCCAGGAGGCGGCAACAGGTTGAGTCTTAGGATCTCTCTTTTGAGCAATCAGTATGCAAATATGAACTGCAGAAGCAGAAATTTAATTTGCTGCATCAAATGCCCGAATTGCGGAGAGATATACATTGGTCAGACTGGGAATGCATTTTCGAAACGTTCACGCGTGCACCGACAACAAATTAGGGACCCTAATATCCGTCAGATTCCATTAAGCAACCATCTGGTAACATGTAATCAGAAGGTGTTTATAATATTCCCATTCTACAAACTACACAATCCAAGTGAAGTCGAGAGAGAAGTCACAGAAAGAATTTTATTGATAAATTCAAATCCGTTTTAAATGTACAATAAGAATAATAGTTATAGCAACGGTGATAGCTGCCACCACCACCACCACCATAATGTTTGGAACCATCGAGAATTAAATGTAGAGGCAACAGCTAATACTGACACCATCACATTCCACACCATCATCCCCCCCACCACCACCACGAGAAACACCATTACCACCGCCTCCGCCGTCGCCGTCACCAACAGTATCAGCGCCACTACCATCACCATCACCATCACCATCACCATCACCACCGCCATTGCCATCATCATCATCACCACCGCCACTATTAGTGCCATACCACCATCACCGTCAACATCACCATTGTCACCGCCACCACCACCACCACCACCAACAACAACAACAACAACAACAACGACAACATCAACAACAATACCAGCATCAACAGCATCATCGCCACCACTACCACCACCAACACCAGTATCATCATCACCATCATCACCACCACCATCATCACCATCAGCATCAACATCAGAAGCACCAGCAACACCTTCAACAACACCACGACCGGCCCCATCGCCATCATCAACGCCACCACCACTAATATCAGCTGCAGTAGTAGTAGTAGTAGTAGTAGTAGTAGTAGTAGTAACAGCAGCAGTAGCAGCAGAAGCGGTAGCAGCAACAATAGCACAAGCGGTCGTTCAATCGCAGATCAACGTAGATCAAACAGGAAAAAATCTACTTTCGAAGCCCTTCCAGCCGTCACGTGACACCCTTCACGTTCTACTTACATGTCAAGAACTAAATTCGATAATTTATGTCCGCCTTTTTGAAAAAAAAAAAAGAACCTTCGAGTACAATTCTAGAAGTTTTAATGCTTATATCCAGCAACCGGAGCAACCACAACGTGGCTGGCTTCGAGCAAAATGTATTTCTCTGAGAATGTCGGACATGTTTAATATTGGCAAAACGCAGTAAAAATGTGGGCAACGAGAAGAATAATTGTATTAGGAATGGCGGCAATATGTCTGTGTTTAGTTAACTCGTGAGAGTTTCTCCCCCGCCCTACAACAGTGATCTGTAAACTGATGGGCGAACGCCTGTTTAATATTGTTACAACTATTATCTCTATGTGTGTGTATGTGTGTGTGTTGGATATAAATGTTTCTGTATAACTGTCTATCTATATATTTATATATGTATAACTATAAGTATATTTTGTATGTATGTATCTATATATGTATGTATATTTGTATAAAAATGTGTGTATATATATATATACATATACAGATGTATATACATACATATATATATATATATATAAACGTATATATACGTATATATATATATATATATGAACGTGTATATAGTATATATAAGTATACACGTATATACGTATATATATATATGTATATATATGAACGTGTATATAGTATATATAAGTATACACGTATATACGTATATATATA
>NC_069004.1:29038969-29039459 GCF_001194135.2 Octopus bimaculoides
ATATATATATATTTATATATATATATATAATATGTGTATATACGTGTATCTATCAATTACATTTACAAGAAGATATGCAGTTCCGCACATTTCCACATGTATATATGTGTGTGTGTATGCGCGTGTGTACATACATATTTATGTATACATATAGAGACATACACGTAAGCACTACATGCACATACGCCTTCACATCGCTACACCAACCAAAAAACTTGCACATACATACGTGCAAACATAGGCACAGATATATACACGCACACACATACATGCAAGCACGCTGCACACACACACACACACACACATATACACACACATATCGTAAGCAGGAACTTCACAAATCCTTACACAGCGTTTCTTGTACCTGATTTTCAAAGAGCGGAACCAAAGAAAACGGACGTAAAACAGCAGACGAACGGTTTTGAAGTTTTAGAATCGAATTGTCATGAATACTTTCTTCACTACATCTTGTTCACAGGCATGCACTACA
>NC_069004.1:29039469-29040512 GCF_001194135.2 Octopus bimaculoides
TGTCATGAATACTTTCTTCACTACATCTTGTTCACAGGCATGCACTACATATATATGTATATATATATACATATATACATGCATACACATATTCCTTTATTCCTTTACTTGTTTCAGTCATTTGACTTCGGCCATGCTGGAGCATCACCCTTAGTCGAACAACTCGACCCAAAGACTTATTCTTTGTAAGCCTAGTACTTATTCTATCGGTCTAAAGATAGATAATTTATCTTTCGTAATTTCCGCTCCGCAGACTACGCCGCTCAACGCTTCTCGGTCCCCACCTGGTTCCCCATCAGTCGCCTTCAAAGGAAACGAGACCTCATCTTCTTCCCCCAAATTATCCCTGTATTGATCTAAAGTTATTGTTTCATTTTCTCTAAATTGCACTTTCTACCTCCACTCCATCTATTGCACATAACTGCACATATGTTCTTCTTGATAGTTCTCCTTTTCCATCCGCAGCCCTATCTCTTGCCTCGACACACAACTACTCCCCGCACCATAACACGCATGACGCACATACATTTATAAAACTGCTCTCTTGTCTTGTTCACCTCCCCCCATACAAACACAAACACACATATATACATATATATATATATATATAGGCTCTTACTGTTTACTCTTTTACTTGTTTCAGTCATTTGACTGCGGCCATGCTGGAGCACCTCCTTTAGTCAAGCAAATCGACCCCAGGAATTATTCTTTGTAAGCCTAGTACTTATTCTATCAGTATTTTTTGCCGAACTGCTAAGTTATGGGGACGTAAACACACCAGCATCGGTTGTCAAGCGATGTTGGAGGGACAAACACAGACACACAAACATATACACACACATACATATATATACATATATACATATATGCGGCGGAATTGTTTCAGTTTCCGTCTACCAAATCCACTCACAAGGCTTTGGTCGGTCCGAGGCTATAGTAGAAGACACTTGCGCAAGGTGCCTGGCTGTGGGAATGAACCCGGAACCGTGTGGTTGGTAAGCAAGCTACTTACCACGCAGCCACTCCAAGGCCTACATATATAT